>NC_136484.1:58468898-58486398 GCF_053919585.1 Euprymna scolopes | reverse complement strand
AATAATTTGCATGACATAGCTGGAATGTGTTGCTTCACGTGGGAGTCCAATCAATCAATCAATCAATCTCTCTCTCTCTCTCTCTCTATATATATATATATATATGAGAAAGAGAGGCAGACAGAGAGAGTCAGAGAACAGAAACAATAGAACGACGACGACAGAGATAGAAACACAATCAATGTACGAGCACAAAATATTAAATTAAACGATTACAAGAAGCCATTTTCTCTCACATTTTAGATTACGATCATACATTTAATTTCAATGAAACTACACCAATAAAACCCATCTTTGGCAAAATTTTTTGTTTAATTGAATTCACAATCATTTGCACACATAAACACATAAAACAGCGAATATGTTTCTACTACATCACGCCTATTTTAACTAAAATCATTCTTCAAAAATAATATAAATGTAGACACCGGTTCAAAAATGGTTTACCTACACTTCTATTCTTCTATTTGTTTACTTTTTCGATCCCTGCATAATTTAAACTTTCTTTTTTTCAGTTTACGTCTATCGTTTTGCCTATTAGCCAATTTGGAAGTATTCAGTAAACTTTGTCTAAATATGAAAACAAAAACGACGCACTGCCTGGTTTGTATCCATATTTTTATAAATGTACTAGCAAGGATACCCGACGTTGGCCGGAATTGAAAGATGATCAACGAATATTTCACACTCCTATATTTTTATTGTCATCGAAATCCGTGAAATTGACCGGGAGGAAGCTTCATATGTCTCCATGCAGTAACTTAGTCCAAAATATATGTTATTCTACATTGCACTCTAGAGAACCAACTGTTGCTTTTATAAAATTATTTCATATAAACTTCTTTCCAGTTAACGAAAAAAAAAAACATTAAGGAATTTACGTGCGGGGGTTGAATTTACATGCCTCGTTATGCAAAAACACGTAATTTTTCAAGAGTTATAAAATTTTTTACAGTTAACGAGAAAAAATTAAAGATTACGTAAAAAAAATTAAAGATTACAAAAATTAAGAATTAAGAAAATTAAGAAGAAAAAATTAAGAAATTTACGCGCGGAGTTTGAACCACGTCATGCAAAAAAAAAAAAAAGAATGAAAAATAAAAGAAAAAAAAAGAAGAAAAAAAACACACTATCAACTTACCCACAGTAGAATTTTCACGGACCGTTGTTCTATCATTATTGCTAAACGATGATAGGGGAAAAATGGCTTTACTGATGATATATAAATGAAAATAACGGTTTCGATTATCGATTATCAGTAATTATCGGGAGTATTCTGAGACAAAACTAAGATCACTCCCAGACTTATACACGTAAGTTCTGTAAATTTTAAAGAAAATCTATTCAGCCGTTTCGGAGTCTATAAGAAACGAACTCACACACGCAAGCAAAGTTGCTTTATATAATTATAGAGATAAGACGTTTGTACTTATTTTTGTTTCTCATGATATTCTAACCCCTAAATATACCTGATGTAAACGAAAAGCATCTTTCCATAGTCAGCGTATAATATTTTCAGTGCTTACCTTTAAAAAGTTTAATGGCGTTCTAAAGTTTGTGATATTGGGGGAGGAACTTTCTTTGGGATAGAAATGCATTAATTTGTATAAAAGAAAACGCTGAAACTTGTTTTATTTTTAGTTTTTGTCGTCGTGATATAACTCGTGTACTTCTTGCTCTTTGTGAACTGACCGCTTCCTCCCAACACCCAATATTTACGGCATCATGTTTTCCTCTTCCTCTATTGCTACCGGCTACAGCCCACTCTTAGCACGACCGGAAGAATAGGACCGATCAAAATTAGGTTTCTGTCGTCTTTAGGTCAACGAATTATAGCGCAACAGTTTTCAAACGAAAAGCCGTTGGCTTCTAAGGAAGGAAGTTGAATTCCATGTGCAGAAATCGGAGAGGAAATTTCACAAGTATGTTATTATAATGAAGAGTTGCTCTGTGTTTATAACCGAATTTGTCATATTCTCATATATTTAAAAAAACATTGAAATTTTTTTTTATCCTATTTTAATATTAATACTCCTATGTATACTGCATGATAGATTATATCTCAAACAAAATCTATCGTTTGTATTATGAAAAAATAACGCAATACTCATCTGTAAAAAGAATCGAGTTTTTTTAGATGACCAATATTGTAAAATTTGTAAATGAATAAAAAAATTAATTTAATTAATGTATTTTTCTTTATTCATAGCAGTGAGTTTGTTAGCTCAGTTGGTTAGACACCTGGTACCACTGATCACATTTTGAAGTGATCTTGCATTTAGGGTGTCCTTCACTGGGATATAAATGCGGGTTCGGAGACCGCTTGTGAATTCCAAACTCCCTCGTAATTCACTCCAATGAGTCCACTACACACCATGAACACGACATCCACTACAGCATCCACGGGATTCGACTGGCTTGCTATCCCAGCGTCACGAGTGTCAAATCAGGAAGTTGGACTACTTCATCGTGTAACGTGGGTACCGTAGCAGGAACAAACAAAGGAAAAAAAAATCCGACTCGGCATTTTTTTTTAGTGACGATGAAATGCATTTATTCGTGGTTCCTCAAAAAACAACGTATTTTATTATATTTCCTATGTCTTTTAGCACACACATGTGCTTTTTAAAAGTCTCTGTCTCCGCCGCTTCGACCTCGATTTTCACATGTCCATCTTGGTCGGCCTCAACTTACTTCTTTCCTTTACCACGTGGTGTATTTTTTCTCCTTTTCTTGTGACGCAAGCTCATGCACGGTTACTAATTTGCATATTAACGGTTGATGCTGCTAATATTTTCGCTATCCAGCTATACCTGACTTTTCAACCTCTCCACATATTACGACTTCCCGGTGTTCTTCTTACTTTTAGTTGGCGATCTTTCTCGCCTTTGTATAGTTTTCCACAGTTAAATGGAACAGAGAGTTCTTAGTCATGATTTTTTTTTCTGTCGGGGTTTGACTCACACAAGCTGTTTCCGGAGGGGTCAAAAGAGAAAAAAAATGTTGACCTTGGCAGGAGTAAATCGACTAACTTCTGAGAATGCTGATATGTAATAGCTTGAGAATGCTTAATTTTTACCTTTTTTTTATTCATCTGGTGACGACGGAGGCCAAAGCGCTAAACAGCGATTAATGGTTGGGCCTCTGAATGTTTTGGTTTCGATTTTAGCTGATGGCACCGAAATCATCATTTTAAACTTTTGAAATCATTTCTATATATATTGGGTACAATATAATAATAATCAATAGAGAATTGGTCCTATAATAATAAATACGAAATCTGCATTAATTAAAATATATATAAGCATATTTTATGATCGGACAACGCCCGGCCGCCTGCTAATATATATATGTATAAGAAAGGAGACCAGACGTTGCCCAGAACTGAATAATGATCAACGAATGTTTCACACTTTCATATTCTTAGTGTCATCGAAATCGCTGAAATCGTCTATTTTTAAATAAAATCAATTGATTGCCTGTTCTAATTGGGGACCGATCGCGATTCACCGGGAGGAAGCTTCATATTCCTTTCCGCGGTGACTTAGTCCACAATGCATTGTTGTCTACATTATACTGTAGAGAACCCATTCTTAATTTTATAAAATGACTTTTCATACATAATGACTTTCATTAAAGTTTAAAATGCAAAAGTCAAGTATCATGTTTCAGTTGTGCTCTAAACTGAAACACAATTTTCGAACGCGCCTCTGCCATATCAAAGAAGCTACTGTTGATTTTATATACTTGGCCTTACTGCTTGTGCAGTGATAATGCCTTGAAAAGTTTACAATTAAAAAGTAAAGTATCATGGTGCAATTATGTTTAAATCACAAACATTCATTTCGGACAGGCCCCTGTCATACTAAAGAACCTATTGTTGGTTTTATGTGTCGAGCCTTTTCAAATGCACTTGTGATGGTAAGCTGTGTGAGGTGTTAACTTTGGTAAAAATCGCCTATTCCTTCTTTCATCGGATTATTTTGATTATCGATTATCGATACTTATCGAAGACATTTCGATATAAAGCCTATCTAAGAACACTGCCAGGCATATAAAGTACCTTTGTGTGAAATATTATAAAAATCGGCCCAACCGTTTTCGAGTCCATAGGGAACGAACTCATAGACGGACACACACAAAATTCTTTCTAGATAATAGTAGAGATATGTATGTATGTATGTATGTATGTGTGTGCGTGTGTGTGTGTGTGTGTGTGTGTGTGTGTGTGTGTGTGTGTGTGTGTGTGTGAGCGCCTGTATCAAAGTAAACACTCCTTACACACTATTATTGCTTCATCAACCGGATCTTCAGACGGCGAAAGAGTTGATTGCATAATTAGTTATGGGGCAATTTAAGATCGGAAATGGTCATCTAGTCCAGAGACAGGTGTGTCAGAAACTTTTGGAACTTCTTTGACATGTCTGAACTGAAATTTAAGGATTACCTTACAAACGGATACGTCTCAATAGATAATGTTATTTCTTGTCATAAACGAAAAGATTTAACGCACACTTTGTAACACTTTTGACCCTTTTTTTTTTTTTTAAATATTTCTCATTTAATAAACGTGCCAGTTTTGTATGACTTATTTAATTTCTAAACGTGGACAAACACACAGACACATGGGAACTTGAAGGTTTAGGAGAGAACTTGAATGCCTATTAGATACTATCTAAGGTCTCTCTGTACAAGGGTTTCTTAGGACAACCTGGCATGAGGATACTTTCCATTACAAGTAAACCCCGACCATATATTAGATATTATGATTTAAAGTTGATTAGTTATTATCGATCTATCTGTCTATATATCTATTTATCTATCTATTCAATGATATTGTAAAAATAGTTTATATTGGGAGTTATTTATTGTTTATAGAAAAAAGTGTAGTAATGGGTTTTAACTGAGGATGTTTACATGAATTAGCTAGGTTAAATAAACAAAATGACCTTGAGTAGACATACGTGGAAAGGTCGTACGTTGAGAAACGTGTGCTTTTTGAATGATGACGTAGCGGAACTGAGGTCAAGAGGTTGGGAAGATTAGAGAAAGGAGAAAAGAGTTTGAGTTTGGTCACAGAAGTGTACAGAGGTGCTTATAGCCAGGAAGCGAGGCTGTGAAGAACAAACATGTAGACATGGAATGCAGAACCCCCGTGACAACCATTTGAGACAGCTGAAATAAATTTATATTTTTAAAATATAAAGTGTTGTTCTGTGGTTTCACAAAAGAAGGAAGAACAGAGGTCTCAATTGGTTATGGTGTTGGTCATTTCATGTTTCATCACGGAGCTCTGCAGTGAAGATAGAAGGACTCTTGAAGAAAGAAAAAGTATGAAGCATATATTATTCTCTTTATAAAAATATGATACCTTTATGCAAATATGAACTGTGATATATACCCGTATGATAACTCTCCGATACCACATGACTCAGTTTATCATATCCCCTGGCTAAACAACAATACATACAATTTATACGTTTATGATGGGTGCCGTTATAAGAACAATATCTCTCACACATTATACAAGATATGACTGTTTTATATATCATCCTCCTATCCCTGACTATACAACACATATATTCAAAATCACATCGTATTCGCGGCCTAAATAAGATCGCCTCGTTATGGTTAGCCCACACTGGCTTTATCGAAAAAAAAAAATGGACCTGTTCTAAATAATAGAACTTGGATACTCAACCGGAATAGATGAATTTTTGTCCTAGAATTCAGTAAGATCAAGAGACTACAAGAAAGATACACTATAACATACGATTCAAATGATCAATTGGAGAGAGAAAAATAATGTTCTTGCCTTCGGGCCAAGATCAAAGTGTACTATCTGTTCTTCATATACTGCACTCCAATGTTTTCTTCTCGGGTAGTGGAGGGGAAATCCTACAGGACTGAGACAATTTGAAATTTTCGTTCCTTTTCTCCACGTCCAAAAACGACCCTAGTGTCTAACTCTATCCCGTGGGGAGGCATTGTAAATAGAAACTCATTGATTGAGATGTGAAGGAAAACTTTAATTGAATATTCGAATGTGTATGGATCTCATATAGATTTCAGGTGTTTGCCCCATGAAGGGGGCCATTGATTCTGAGAAATTCGACTGAAATAAAATGAAACAATATATATATATATATATATATATATACTAGCTGTACCCGGCCACGCGTTGCTGTGGCTCAGTTTGTTAAAATGAAACACATTCCTCAAGAAAAATTGCATTTTGCTCGTTTATTTACTTCTATTATTTTTTGCAATTTTTTTAATCAATAAAAGTTGTTATTTTTTC
Organism: Euprymna scolopes; assembly: GCF_053919585.1. NCBI lineage: Eukaryota > Metazoa > Mollusca > Cephalopoda > Sepiida > Sepiolidae > Euprymna > Euprymna scolopes. Next base: position 58,480,097 of record NC_136484.1, on the reverse strand, counting down.
CCCCAAAAAAGATTAATTTTTTACCATAAATTGTTAGGTGAAAGTTTTTTTTTTTCAGGAAAACTTGCACTTTTTTTAAAGAAATTTGGCAGTAAACGTTTCTCTTTGAAAACGGAATTTTTATTATAAAAAGAACAGATGAATGCTTTACATGAACACTGTAAATAGTTATGTGAAAGTAGAGAAAAGTTTGATTCTTTTTTTCAAGAGAATGTACAAATTATTTTTTTAACAGATGTTCAGAAAATAAACAGAAAAATACTTCCATCATTAATTATGCAAAAAAAAAATAAATAAAATATTGATTTAGTGTTTCAACATTATGCTTATAAATTACGGTAAAACTTGCTGAGTATGCGCTGTTTTACGGTTGTTGTAAAAATGGAACAGAAACTTAAATTTCGCTTCGTTTTAATCTTTCTTAATTTTTTAATTGTGCCCCCCAAACGAATATAATCAAAACAGTAACATTCAACAATTGTACTTTATGTATATAAAACACGAAAAAGTCAGTTTGGTATATCTTTTTGTTATTTTTTTTTACATAAGTCGAGCTTACCATTCACATTGGAAATGTCGACATTTATAGGTTGTCGGGTACGTTTACAACAAATAAACACTCCAATCTAGTAGATGTATCAGAATTTTTGTAGAAATTTTTGACACCCCTATCACGAAACTGCGAATAAAATATAAAAAAAACTCGTAATTTCTCTTTTAAAAGTGGGTTGTTTATTTTCTTTATGGATTATACTTCCAAAATAAACTATTAAAGTTGTTTTAAACGTAATAGAAATTTTTTTTTAAAAACAGTAATGAATTTTACGAACTCAATATTTTTCAATTTTTAAACTTTAAAAATCTATCAAAATATTTCTATTGATTCTATTTTTACGATATTTTCAGAGTCAATGTGAAATGTTATGCTCTTTCATATAAACCGCATATAATATTTTAGACAAACGTTCTTTTTTAATTCACGCCCCCCATTTTCAAGTGTCTATTAAAAAGTAAATAACTAATTTACTCACCAAAGTTTTATATATCACAAATTGAAGAGAAAAGGTCAATAAGAAATATATTCAAATTTAAAACAAAAAAGTAGTGTTTTTTAGAAATTTACCTGTAAAGTTCGAAGTTTAAAACCTTTTTTTTAAACCACGTTGTTTGTTTTTTCTTTTTCTTTTTTTTTTGTTTTTGTCCTTGCTCCTTTAATTGAAAAAAAATTAGGGTTTGAATTACATTTTTCGAGTAGTTATAAGCTTGGAAAGACAGGGGGGCGAATAATTCACGCCTCCCATTTTGAAATGTCTATTAAAAAGTAAATAATTTACTCACCAAAGTGCTATATATCATAAATTGAAGAGAAAATGTTAATAAATAATATATTCAAATTTAAAACAAAAAAAAGTAGTTTTTTAGAAATTTACCTGTAAAGTCCGAAGTTTAAAACCTTTTTTTTAAAAGAAAACACATTGTTCAGGTTTTTTTTTTAATGAAACCTTGGTCCTTGCTCCTTTAATTGGAAAAAAAATTAGGGCTTGAGTTACATTTTTCGAGGAGTTATAAGCTTGGAAAGACGGGGTGGAATTATTCACTATTTTTCACGAAATTTCTGACACACCTACCAATCTATCCATGTTTATAACTGCTTTCGGAATAGACACCCCTAACCTTGCCAGCATACCCGAAAAACTATAAAAGTTGACGTGTCGAATGTGAACGATGAGTTGGACGTAATGTAAAAATGTACCGAATTTAAAAGGGAACGAAATTCAAATTTCCGTTCCATTTTTACAACAACCGTAAAGCAGAGCATTCTATGCAAATTTTACCTAACTTACTGTATTAATGCTATTTTTTTAAGCAAACAAAAAAAAGTTTTTTTTTTTTTTTGCTGTTGTTTCTTGCTTTTTACAATTTTCGACTAAATACTTTAAAATTAAGCAGGGTTACTTAGATCGTATTTTAAACTAAACTTCGGAGGTTGGAATGCCCCCCAACCTAAAATGTACTTGGAAAAATCGATTTTATAGCGAGATTTAAGAAGCGTTATCGGAAAAAAAGGTGAAAAACAAAACAAATAATCAATAAATAATTGTTACCAAAGGCAATAAATACTACTTTTTTTTTACTTACATGAATAAGTTTATTTTATGTTTTAAAGTATTTTCAAGCGCTTTTCTTTATTTTTTAATCTAAAATTGCGGGTGTGTGGGTGCCAAATATCTCCAGATTTTCTAGAATTCCCCGCTAGATTGCAAACGAAATCTCCAGATCTAGCAGGAAAACCGCTAAATTGGAAACACTGGTCACGTGACAGGAAGCGGTAATAAATAATATATATATATATATATGTTTTTATTTGTTTTTGTTAGCGATACTCTTTGAACGAATTCAATTATTTATACAAAAGTGCATTTTTACCTAAATGCGAGTTGGAAATAATTTTCTCTTTGACCAATTTGGAACCCCCTAAATCGGGAGCGGCATATATATATTAGTGGATATATATATATACATATTATTTTAAAATATAATTATCCACTAACATCCACTAATATATATATATATATATATGTCGCTCCCCATTTAGGGGGTTCCAAATTGGTCAAAGGGAAAATTATTCCCAACTCGCATTTAGGTAAAAATGCACTTTCGTATAAATAATTGAATTCTTTCAAAGAGTATCGCTAACAAAAACAAATAAAAACATATATATATATATTATATATATATATATATATATACAGACACACACACAAGACGATAATCGAAACTCATAATTATATACACAATTTACATCCCAATGTTATACAGAATCACACAGCACTACGCATGAACACGCCGTGAAGAGGCTTGTAAACAAACAATTATTATTCAGTGGTTTTTGTTGACCACACCTCGCACAAGACTTTTCATCTTGTGCCCATCAGTTAAATCAGCAACTGTTAATGGACTCTACAGAGCCATTAAGATCGACCCTGTATTACATTCAGCCCTCGTGAAGAGGCGCGTGTAAATAATCATTACAACTGATACACGACAGTAATAAAGTGATTATTAGTGGATACTTATATTTTACAGCATGCACTATTCGCTCGAATAAATGTTTTACTCGTTTAAATGCGTGTTTCTGTATTTATTAATCTAAATTCTTTGATATGATTGAATATTAAAATTTTCTTTGGAGGATCGAGTTTAAATCGTTTAAAATGTGCCTTTTTTTTAATATGATAGATGCGTATGTTCGTATATCTGCCGACTACTTTTAAGTTTTCTAACATAGGAAGTTGAAATTGGTGTAGAAATGAACGCTGCATATGCAAATTTTCCAACTGTAACAAACATGACCAATCAGTTTCTTACACACTAATTAACTTCTCTTCACTTTCAAACATTCTGAGATTCTCTGAACTTTCAGATTTTTGACAACGCTTTATTTCTTTATATCTAAACAAGTTGCCATAAAGGTAATTAATTTTGTACGGATTAATGTCGTCATTCTTTCTTTTGATATAGCCTTTCTCTCTATACTATAAACAATTCTCATGGTTCTGCGATGTTTATAGTCGAGGTTGTTTGATCTTTTTTTACTTCCGGTTTCTGTTGTCCATTTGACTGACTAATTAGACTTGGTTAAATAGAAAAAAACAAAACAAAACAAAAAAAAAATACATTTTAAACATCAGGAAAGGACGGGTTTCCCGTTATCTGAAGACTAGGCGTTTTTCCTTTAACAACTACAAAAGCAAAACCTACTTAAACTAACGATTGTCACAATAAATAACACCCTATTTCATCATTACAAACTTTTCGGCTTAACATTCATCGGCAACATGAATTGGAACAAATGCATTGACCACATTGTTGCGACAGTTGCAAAGAAGGTTGGCTCCCTCTACTGTGCTAGAAAATTATTCACGCCGGAGGGTTTTCTATATCTTTACAAAGCCACCATTCGCCCATTCATGAATAATTGTTGCCAATCTGGACTGGTGCATCTACCACTACAGAGTGGAACGATAAAAGTGTTTCCCCTAAAGAAAACAACACTACAGCTTTATTTTTAAATCTTTATTTAAAAATCAATTCAGGTAACTTAATTATGTAGTAAAGTTGACATCTATTCAATATAGCTGCCTTCAGCCTCAATCACTGCCTCGATACGGGTCTGGAACTGGGAGCATGCCTTTTACAAAAGTGCCGGCCAGAGCTCAGCGGGAGCTCGGCGAATACTATACGGTAGATGGCGGCGATCAGGCTGACTTTGGTATTGTTAAGGTCATGTTGATGATGTTCTCAAAGTATGACCAAACGAAGTAATCCAGCGTGTTCAGGTCGGGGAGACCCAGTTATAGAAGGGTACTTTTTCTGAAGCGTGGCCTGAGTCTCTTTGGATTTGTGAGCCGACATTGATTGCACCAGGGGATCACCACACTCTTCAGCACGTCCAGGTACACTTTGTTGTTGACTTTCAAACCGACTTTAAAGATGTGAGGTGGCATGATGTGGCCCTCACTCGACACCACACCAAAGACCATGTACGTGGCCGAAAACTTTGTTTTCATAACCCTGGGCACATTCCTGTTATTCGTGGTAATCCAGTTGTGGATTTTGAGGATGTTGGCAATGGTCCTGTTCTCATAACTTGAATTGGAAGAGAGCATAAGTTGTGCAACGCCGCATGTCCGATCTCGCTTGTTGAATACTGGGTCACTTTCAGACAAGATAGAAGACTTCTACCACACTTGGGATTTGTACACAACTGGCCAACTAGTAGATGGTCTGAAACAAAATTGGAAAACCGATTTTCATCAAACGGAAATGGAATCATGTTGTCTTTTCTAGGGAGATAATTTTGTCGTACCACCCTGTAGATTTTCACTCTTAGAAAGAGTAAAAAAAAAAGTCTTAAATTTAATAGGTCCTGCACTATCGACCAAGCTGCACCTATGTTCCATCGCCACAATATTGCATTCCTGTGCCTGTTTTACAACTAATATAATGGAATGTGCTCCGGTAAACTCTTAGCACTTGTACTTCCTGGACATACATATTCCTGACTAATTATATAAGCAGCAAAATCCCGCCACTTCACTGTTGAGGTCCCTAGATGCCTGAAAGCCTTCAACTCTTCTATTTTCCCCGGACTGCTAGACTTCGGAATTTCCTACATGCTTCCTGTTTCCCTGACTGTACTAATCTGCAGAAGTTTAAATGCAGACATCTCCCTACTCAACTCCCCAACACTCCCCTGTTAGATACGATCCCAAATAGTTGCCCCTTACTTTCAAAAGACAATGTGCCTAGTTTGTGTCGAAAAGAGTATATATATATATATATATATATATATATATATATATATATATATATATATATATATATAATGTTATGTTATGTTATGAGAAAGGTAATCGTCAATATGAAGAATACTATCTTGATTGTCATCGTTGTCCCGTGCGTAGATTTAAAAAAATAAAATAAAATAAAAAATAAAACGAGGATAAAAAAAAGAAGAAAAGAACGGACAGACAGTGTTGACTATAAATTATCCGATTCATAACCAGAATTGGTCTTAGGTTTCATTGGATGGCGAAAGCCTTGAGAAGCAGGGAGTCAGACAGGGACAATTTTCGCATTTGGTGCATATAGAAGATAAGAACGAAAAAAGAAAAATAGTGAAAAAAAAAAAGAAAAGGAAAAAAAAGAAAACAAACCACAAAATGACACACACGTATAGATTCTTCATTGATAAACATGGTTTATTAATATTCAACACAACATTGAAGCTATTTATAAATATGTTTATTTATGTTCTACTTATCGCTCTAGCGTGTGTGTAGCAATTCCAAATCTACCTAACAGGGAATATTAAGACATTATTTATTTTCTCTGCTTTGCAAGTTGTTAAAGACGCCACCCCCAAACCACACACAGCATATTCTTGCATACAATATTACAACTCAAGGCCACCACCGAATTTTATGGTCACTTTGCCGAGTCCAACTCAGTCAAACCGAAAACTACGATATCTTCAGCAGCGCAGCCATTTTTTCTCTCTCCCTCTTTAAATGAAAGTTTCTTTTTCTTTTCTTTTTTTTTTCAGTGTTATCTTTGGTCGCCTTTTGTTTTTTCTAATTCGATGTCTTGTTGTACGTAATTTTAGTCATAGAGTACAATGTGTGATTAGTACATAGTTAAACAGCAATCTATCTCGTTTGGCCAACTAATTCAGATCAACCACTTCCTTTTTACTTTTATGCGATCAGAAAATCGACAAGACAAAGCAGCTTCAATGTGTTGTGACCGAAATTTGCTAGAAATTAAACTTTCTATTGCCGCCGATATATGTGACACGCTTGCTTTTCCTTTGTGATTGAATTGCATACCAACTCTTTTAAGGATTCATAATCTGTATATTGTACTGCTCACTTGAACACGTGTAACATAGCGCGTATGAGCGCTTATCAAAATATCAGCAGCTGCCAAAGGGTAAATGGCTACCTAATATATTAGCAACAGCAGCCGTTTCGGTACTATGAAAATTAGCAAGTATGCGCGGGATTGCGTCACAAGAGAAAGAAAAAAAAAGGACACCATGTGGTCGAAGAAAAGAAAAGTGGCGGGGCGAGATAGACATGTGGCTTCGTGGTGGTGGCGAGAGGGCGGGGTTTTGCTAATCTCATGGCAGACAAAATGAACAGTAAACACACACACACACACACACACACACACACACACACACACACAAAGGAGCAGGCATTGTTTGGAAAATAATAAATGCGTTTTAATAATAAATAATAATAATAATAATAATAATAAATGCTTTTCGCTAAAACAGAAAAAAAAAAGCTGAGTCGGATTTATTTATTTTTGTTTGTTCTTTTGCGATTGTACCGGACGGGTTGAGGCTCCAAGAGCGGTTTTAAGTGTAACGAACACGGTTCGAGCGTAACGGCCACGTTACACACGCATAACGGGAAAATCAGTTGCAATGAAAGTCATTTGAGTGAGTTAGAGGTCCATTACTGCGGGGACAGTATGAATATATCCCCATGAATGAAATAAACAGTTCAGTTATAAGTTCCGCATATAGATTCCCGAGCTCGATAGAAAAAATTTCAGAGTTTGGCAAGATGTACATGAAGAAGGTTGGAGATTACATCCGTCGAAACATTGTGAGAATAACACTTAAGATAGGAGCAGTAGTTCAACTAAATTACATATTCCAACACTTTTGGGATTATTTAATGTGGAAAAATTACTTATCGTAAATGGTTTACTAAAAACCAATTCGAATGACATTGCGAGTTTCCTATTAACAATAATGCATAAGTTAACATAATAAATTTGATGAATTTTAAACTCAGTTTTAGCCATAATATGCGTTGCTATCAATTACGCCAACAGAAAAGTATTATTTTAACTGTAAAATATATTTAATCTTAAATTATCATTACTTGTCGACTCATTTCTTAAAGTACTAGCAGTTCCGCTCGGCTTTGCTCGGGTCCTATGTACTGTTCATAACTTTACGCGCCCATGTATATATTAAAAAGTGTGAATATGTACGGTAATGCCTTCCTATATAATAGTCTTCCTTAATTACTATAGAGAAAAGTTGGTAGAGACCGCAAACGTCAATTTTTAAAAACTTTGACCCTAATTTTGACCTCTTAGCATTTATTGTTTTGAGCTCAAATAGAATTATAAAGGTAGATCCATGTCCAAGTAATCTATATCTAAAGTTTCAGGTGTTTACTCAAAATTGACGGAGGAGTTTGGTAGAGTTCTCAAAGGTCAAATCGTTGAACTTTTACCCCTTAACAGCCATATCTCAGACCGAATATATATTAAATAGATTTTCCCAAATCTCAACAGACCTTATGCCAAATTTCGAGTCTGTAGACCGAAAATTGACAGAGTTGTTAAGTAGGAAAATGTACACAGACAGACATTTTCACTTTTATAGATATACTAGCATTTCAGCCCGGCGTTGCCCGGGTGTTTGGATGTGTATGTTGAGCAAAAAAAAAAAAAAGTGGTAGTCGGAAGGCAGGCTCGAACCTGTACCGTGAAGAAGGAAAAGAACGGGAAAACAACATGACGACTTTGCTGTTACGACAACCGTCAAACCGGAAGTGGTGTAGGTTTTAATTAAGGCTAGTCAATCGAAAAGAGGGGATGACTTTCGAAAACATCAGCGAAAAAAGCGACCCCTCCCTGTTGAAAAGTGCCCAGTTGAGGCTGAAAAAATTAATGTTTTTAGCAAATTTTTCGGTATTTGTTGTCTGAAGGATCGAGCTTCAAAACGATACTAATCTTGTGAAAATCAGTCGCTTCTGTCGAAAGTTTTAGGTAGATATGCAAACATACATATATACATTTATATATTCGTAGCTCAAATTTTCGACGCAAACCGATTAAAAAGCTTGCCTTATCTCTGAATACCGTTTATGTAAAATTTCAAATGTTTAGACCAGAAATTGTCTGAGTAATTTGATAGAGACCGCAGACGTAAATTTTTTTTTTTAACTTTAACCTCTATTATGACCCCTTAACATTTATTGTTGTGGGCTCAAATCAAGTTATTAAGTTAGATCCATGTCCAAGAAACCTATATCTAAAATTTCAATTGTTTATACACAAAATTGTCGGAGGAGTTTGGTAGAGTTCTGAAAGGTCAAATCGTTGAACTTTGACCCCTTAACAGCCAAATTTCTGGCTGAAAACGTATTACAAAGATTTTCCCACAATAAATACCCTGTATATCAAATTTCGAGTCTGTAGACTGAAAATTGACAGAGTTATTGTGTAGGGAAATGTACACAGACAGATACAGACAGACAGACAGACAGACAGAGACTTTCACTTTTATAGATATACTAGCATTTCAGCCCGGCGTTGCCTGGTGTTTGGAAGTGTATGTTGAGCAAAAAAGAAAAAGAAAAAAAGCGGTCATTTTTTTAACTTTGACCCTATTATGACCCCTTAACATTTATTGTTGTGGGCTCAAATCAAGTTATTAAGTTAGATCCATGTCCAATGAACCTATATCTAAAATGTCAAGTGTTTAGACCCAAAATTGTCGGAGGAGTCTGGTAGAGTTCTCAAAGGTCAAATCGTTGAACCTTGACCTCTAAACAGCCAAATTTCTGGCCGAAAACTTATTACAAAGATTTTCCTAAATTTCAGTACCCTATATATCAAATTTCGAGTCTGTAGACTAAAAATAATAAATGTTAAGGGGTCATAATAGGGTCAAAGCTAAAAAAAATTTGACAGCTTTTTTTTTTTTTTTTTTGCTCATCATACACCTCCAAATACCCGGGCAACGCCGGGCTGAAATGCTAATATTAAATAACAGTTTATCCAAAAAGTAACTTAAATCAGCGAAATAAGTAATGGATTCCTATATTACACATGAACCTTATTTTAAAGAATTTTAAACCCCCATTAAAGCTCCTGATGTAGTACACCATCATTGTTATTATCATGATGATGATGACTTTAGATAAGCCCTAGACGAGGAAGCTCTCCCTGGCTTCCTTCCACCTTGTGTTGTCCCTTACTAGGAGTGGGCACGTAAGATCCAGTACACGCATAATAATTAGATAAAATAATATAATTAAAACCATTATTCTTTAATTAACTGCACAATTTCTAAGTGTTCTACCAGCACACACACACACACACACACACACACACACACACACACACACACACACACATATTAATAATGATAAATTAAAATGAAACATGTATAAAAAAAAAAAAAAAAGGTCTCGGTGCATTTTACGAACGGGAAGTCGGTAATTGTGCATATTACGAACCAGATTTCGAGCAAATTTCCGCCGCCGGATAATATGCCGAGTACCGTTAAAAACCCGATCAAATTATTGTTTTCTTATTTAGTTATTTATTTTTGTAAATAGTTTACAAGTTAAATTCAATTAAGATATTTTTGTTTATTAAATTCTTAAATGAAAGTACAGAATAGTTATAAAACACTTTCTCCATGTTAAAAATGGCGTTCTAAATAATAACGTTATTTCAGATAAGTAACCGCAATTGTTAGTCCAGCTATACCCAACATTTACGAGAAATCCTATTCGTAATATGCAACAGTAACAAGATCCGGTTCGTACGATGCATCAGCACCTAATAAGAAAAACAAAGAGGAGGGGGAAAAAAAAAGATGTATTTTCGAATCTGTTAAATTACTAACATTTTATGTTAACCAGGTCGGCCGGTACAGTAATTTCAAACTTTAAAATTTATGACTTTTTTTTTAATCGCATACTTTTAAGTTATATTAATTTGTTTTTAAGTATTCTTTTTTTTTTTTTTTTTTCTTGCAGACTGTTATTCTCATCTTCATAGTTGTTATTGTTTCGCCACATTTCGGCCAATTTATCCTTTGGATTTGTTTAGGTGGTTAACCGCGACAGGATAGGAATGCTGAATCATGTAACCCCAGTAATTACAGCATTCCGTAGTTGTTGTTGTTGTTGTCTCGCCACGTTTTGGCCAACTAATCTTCTGGCCTGCTTTCGGTAAGATTGGAATTGCTATCTTCAGACAATGCTCACCTGGAACCAAAGAGACTTAATGCCACTATCCACTGCGCCATGGGCCCAAAGGGCGATCAGGGTTAGACAACTATGAAGATGAGGATAACAGTCCGCAAAAAATGTTTACTCAAATTATGAAGCCTCACCCGAAAAGATTTTATAAAAATAATAAAATAATATATAATAATTTGTTTTTGTTGCTTGAGGAGAGCTTAAATCAATATCTAAGAACACTGCCAAGCATATAAAGTACCTTCGTGTGAAATTTCATACAAATCGGCCAAACCGTTTTCCAGTCCATAAGGAGCGAACTCACACAGACCCACATACAAAGTCTCTTATATATATTAGGTTGAGAAGAAAGTTCTTGCGGAATTTAAATTTTTGATTTCAAATGATGTATTTTCAACTAAGTTTTTGTCATAATACCTTTACTTTATATAACACTTTAAAGAACGTTTTTCACTTCATATAGTATTTAAAAGGCGTTTTTCACTCTATCTAATCGATTAAATTACAATCGTTTTAAAACAAGTATGCCTTCTTTTCAGAAAGTTAAAGACAAGATGGAAAAATAGTGAATTCGCAAAATGTTCTTATTTCAATTCAAGCTAGACTGAAA
>NC_136484.1:58413898-58461398 GCF_053919585.1 Euprymna scolopes | reverse complement strand
ATGAATTTTCGTAATCTTTATATATATTACTATTTTCGGCATGACAAGTAAGTACTTAATATTGTTTTTGCTTAAAACAACATGTTTTTAAAAAATTGATCTGTCGACTATCATAACAAGCACCTTATTTTTCGGAAACAACCATCTCAATGAGTCACTCTGGCGATCACGTCCTCGTTTATAGCGATGCATCCCTCCACAATGGGTGCCTTCAGAGTTTGTTTTTTTTTGCACGGGGGTGGGGTACCACTTATCAAGGCCCGAAGGATACTCAAGAATAAGGGTTAATAGGTGTAAGGTAGGCAGCAATACAACAGTGTAGTAATCGTTAGTAATGTGAATTTAGTATATTTTGATTATTTGTGGGGACGGCTCAGCAAGAACTTGTTTACATTGGACTTGAAGACGACTAGATTGTAATCATCTGGAAAGCAGGTCAGCAGAACAAAGTTCCACGGGCGAGCAGTTCTAGGACAGAAGCTTAGTTCATAGAATCCAGGTTTAGATTTAAGCACTAATAGAGGGTGGGAGAAATTGTTGATGATGGTTGTAACTAGTCAAGTGTTTTTGTGAACGCTTGACAAGGAAGAAACCATAGATTGGAGCTCAGATGAGAACTTGCTATGAAAATAACGATAGAGCAGAGACAACCTACCAACGTCTTTTCTGTATGAAAGAGGTTTCGGGGGAAGAGAAAAGGGCATCACCCACAAGGTTTCGAACCGTGTCATGTTTTTTTTTTTTTTTTTTTTTGGAGAGGGCGGGGCGATTGACCACATCCAAAAATAATTATCAAGAGGGTCGCAGTCGATTGAGGATGGCGACCACAAGTGTCTAGTTACTTTTAATGCTTCTTAAACCAGAATTCTCTTTTATCACCAGCTATCGTATCCTGATTTTCTCCCTAGCGAAATGAATGACTTCCTCTTTCAGGACTTTTTTTTTCATTTTTAGAACTGATTTTCACTTCCTGAAATGGAAGATTTACATAAAAATATTTTGCAAAGGTTGCCAGAAAATCGGTAGGATCATTCTGTCATTCCAGAAGGTATTTCACTCCTGACGCAATTTTTTACTTGTGTAAGAGTCAGATATGTTAGAAGATGGAGTACTGCTGTCATATATGGATATGTGCTATTTCTTGCCTTGTCAGAGTACAAAATCGACTTTCAAATCAAGTGGGAGATGATCTTTTACCTTCCCGAAAGCTTCTCTCTACTATATCGTCATGTACATGGTAGGTGTTCAATAAAGGTGCAAGCCCTGATCCTCATCAGAAAAACATCAAGAGCAAGAACTCGTCTAACTACAAACACAAAAATAAACTTTTCTTTCTCTTTCATATATATATATATATATATATATATATATATATATATATATATATATATATATATCACGCATACACATTTATTTATCTCTATGTATGAAAACAAAAACAAGCAAACAAAGGGAACTTCAATGAACAAAGTTTATTTTCTAGAACATCGCATCTTTGGAACAAAATACCATTAAAAACCTGCTTCCCAACGAACTTCAACATGTCATCTACAAGTTTAATCTAAACAGATTCTTGTGGAGTCCTCCTCTTGGATAATCAATTCATCTTAAGTAATCTTCTTACCATCCTACCCATTTAATTACAATCATTCCCTTGTGACGTTCATCTCTTTAACCCTTATCCTTGAATAGCATGCGGGCCTTAATAAGTAGTGACCCGTTAGTAAAAAAGGAAAATGTTCAGATATGTCTTCAAATGTAGTGATTTCTTAGTGATGTACAAAAGTTACTAACTAGAGTAATTAGTGGCGTATGTTAAAGATAGTTAAGGACTTGCAGGTTCCTGGACAGAAAGACATCAATCACCAATATCAATGTCGATAGCATTCTTTCCGAGAGTAAAACGTTTAAATTCTTTGGCCTGATATTCTCAAGCAATAGGAAGTGGAACAAGTACTTAGAAAATGCTGCCAAGTCTGTCACAAAGAAGATAGGCTTGGTCTACCGAGTGGCTAGTATTCTATCTATTATAATAAAGTCGTGTTCTTGTTTCTTTGTATTTGTTCACATTTATTTTTACATACACACACACACACACATATAAGAGAGAGAGAGAGAGAGAGAGAGAGAGAGAGAGAGAGAGGGAGAGGGAGAGGGAGAGGGAAACCTGACCAACAACGGGAATACACCCTCGACATCAGAGGTATGATTTTGACTGCTTGTGACATGTAAAGATTGTTTTTGAATATTTTTTCTCCATGGAATTGTCCTAAGAGTTTTCTACATTAAAAAATACAGTGATAACATATTTTTACTGTTTGTTGAAGATTGCTAACGTAACAGATTTGTAACATACACTCTAAAATAAAAGAACGTGTTTTCAAAAATTATGAATTGAACTTTAAAAAATACGTATATATGCTCTGAATATCAATGAGCACCAGAAAAATGTAGTATATTTGTTATTGTACACTCTATATTATTTTAATGTCTATCCTGCTATGGAAAAACATCACTCTTGGAATATTTACAAGAAAATCATAAAAGTATATGGGTGTGAGTGCATATGTATGTGAGTATGCGTCGTAGATGACATTTTATATGATGTCTTAGCAAAAAGAGACAGTTTAAAGAAGGGGGTGTGGGGTGCAAAAATTAAAGTAAAGATTATCGGGCAACGCCAGGTAGATTCTCTAGTATATCTATAAAGTCACTATTCACCAGTGCATGGAGAGTACGGTTACCACATCTGGGCTGGTGCGCAAACCATTAGCCCCTCTCTTTTTGACACAAAGCAAAAAGAATTTCTAATCCAATAGGTTCCGATTGTCAATAACGCTCCAACCTATGTCACATCGCCGCAGTGTTGCATCCTCGTGCTTTTTTTTCTTTTAACAAATACTCCCACTCAATATGCTTCCAACAAACTTACTGCGCCTGTACTCCCTTTAGAAAAGCACCACCTATCCATCTAACTAGCAGCAAAATTTCATCTATTCGCTGGAAGACATTCTATTCTAATAGCTTCTTTACACGAACCATTTGCATTTGGCACTCACTTTCCGTTTCCCCATCGTACCGACTTGTCAATATTTAAATGTAGTGTCAACAAATATCCTTCTGTCCAATTTCTCACCTAAGTATCCCTATCTTATAAAGCTGGCACCTATCACAGTAACTCCTTATGCTACAGTGGCAATATGCCCTATTTTAAGCGAACAAAATTAAATAATGATAATAACTTCCAAGATTAAGAGGCAGAATAACAGAAATCAGCAGTTTAACGAGCAGTTATTTAAAACAAACCAGTCAAGGTCCTTAAGAAATCTGGAAGGAGGTGAAACCAAAACAGTGGCTCCTAACTCTCAAGAAGCTCCAAAGTTTTGGTCAAGTACATGGTCAAGAGAGACTTCCCACAAGGTTGATGTTGACTGGACCGAAGATCAGCCACATGTTATTTATGGACGATCAGAAATTGTTTGGGAAAACAGAAAAGGAAATTGACTCCTTGGTTCAAACTGGAGTGAAAACATAAGTATGGAGTTTGGAATTTCCAAATGCGCGGTTGTTAGTTTTAAACGAGGGAAGAGAGGAGCCATGAAAGACATCATTTTGCCAAATGGTAAAAGATTAAGAGATCCTGATGGAGAAGGCTATAAGTGCTTGAACTTGATACGATGCTTTGCAATGAAATAAAAGAGAAGACGAAAGAGGTGTATATGAGGAGACTCAAACTGCTCCTGAAATCTAGATTGAATGGTAGGAACCCATCCATAGCCATCAATCCATGGACGGTTGCTGTCATTCGATAAACACGGGAAGAAATGAAAAGGCTTGATAGAGACACACGGAAACTGTAGTTAAGTATGGAGCACTTCACTCAAATTCTAATGTGCTCAGGCTGTACATCACGAAGAAGAAAGGAGGAAAAGGGTTGATTGCGATTGAAGAATATGTTGGAGGAGAGCTTAGAAGTGTGCACCACTATTTGGCTAACAGTCACGAAGTATTACTCGCAGCAGTGGCGAAAGAGGAAGAGCTGAATAAAGATTTATTGGAAAATAAGCAGAAGTACAAGAAAAGGATCGAAGCAGAAAAGTTGACCGAGTTGGTCAGAATGAAACTTCATGTTCACTTTGAGCGAGATACTAAGGCACAAAAATGTCAGGACACGTGGAATTTTCTGTCTAAAGGTGATTTGAAAAGAGAAACACAAAATCTTATATTTACTGCACAGGAACAGGCACTAAATACAAATGCAATAAATAAAAACATCTACGGAAAGGACTTTTATGATAAGTGCATGTTGTGTGATATATCGCTTGAAACAGTGTCACACATTGTTAGCGCATGTTCTATACTTGCTCAAAAAAAGTACAAACGTCACCATGACAAAGTTTGTACAAATCTGCACTGGAGTTTGTGCCAAAAGTTTAGAATCCAAGTGACGGACAAATGATACCAAGATCACCCAGAAGGGGTAGTGGAAAATAAGGACGTTAAGATTCTCTGGGATTTCATGATTCAGTGTGATTGAGAGATAACTCACCGGAAACCAGATAGTGTAGTTGTGAACAAAAAGACCAATGAATGCCTAATTATTGATGTGGCTTGCCAAAACGACATCAACTTAACAGGCAAGAAGAATGAGAAACTACGAAACTATCAAAAACTAAGGTTAGAGATTGCTAGATTGTGGAATAATAAAACTTTTATCGTGCCAATAATCATAGGTGCGTTTGGCTCAATTCCTGATGATCTTATGAAACAGCTTAACTCCTTGGGAATCAGATATAACATCACCGTACTCCAGAAGTCAGTTCTGCTTGGCTCAGCAAATATCCTACGCCAGATGCTTTCCATTTAATTGACTCTTTGACTAGCCTCATTAGCTTTCGTGTAAAAACCCGCTCTTGAGGAGGGGAAAACGGTGTAAAACATTACAACACTGAAGTTAATGGAATAATAATAATAATAATAATAATAATAATAATAATAATAATAATAGCATCATCATCACTATCATCACGCATTCCTTCCTAGCTGAAGATGACAAGTCAGGGTCTCTGTGCTTTATCCTACGGTGTTGTAGCAGTCCATGCTCAGCGTGGAAAGTTCCCCACAATGTTGTGCCTTTGGTAATGTTTTTGTTCAGACCTGGCATTTATTTTTGCCTCTATTCCTGCCTTTCCAGTTGTGAAGTCTACTGCACCAGCAACTTCAGTCTGCTGCTAGCTCTTCCTAATTTTTCGTGTTCATGTTCATAGCTTTTAGGTGGCGCTTTTTCACATCCATCTAGCAGAGTTTCTGCCCACCAATCTTTCTATGCCCATCTTTCAATTATCCGTACAATAGGATTTTAGGGATGCGATTGTTTTCTATTCTTGCTACATGTCCAGTCCATCGCAGTTGTGGTGGCGAGTACGGTTTCTATGCTGTCCATATTATTATTACTATGATAATAATAAACAAATAACAAGAACAACAACGTGTAGTGTCAATGTCATATGGCGTCAAAGTACATGAAGTAGTCAACAATAATGTTTCAAATCAACACGATCGATGATAGTGGAAAAAATTAATTCTAAATGTATTATAGGAACATTGTTAAAAGTTCTTTTGGGACAATTTTATTATTTTTTTTAAATAATTGCTCACTGAGCACAAAGGCTTTGAGAGAGTTAGCGTATTTATACGTATGTTTAACTGCGATAGATTTCAAACGAAAGAGAGATATAGCTAGAGAGGGGGGGGTAGCAATAACTAGCCAACTCTTACCGATAAATTTCAATAAGAAAAAAAAAGAACTGGGTTTTTGTTCAGAATTTCTGATTCAAAAATAAAAATAAAGAAAATTCTGTATGATATACGTACTGGTGACGAAACGAAAGCATCATATTCTAAAAATCACGTAAATTGATAAAGTAGTTTTATTTTTATAAAGTAAATCATTTTCAAGCGATTAATGAGAATTCGTAGGTATTACCACAAATCTCGCAAGTTTGAATTATTGTCGAATTATCTACCTTTATTTTCATAAATTTTTTTCAAAATGCCAGACAAGACAGCCCCTCTTCAGTTACTCAAAGTTTGATTTTATCATTTTAAAATAAAACTACTTGATCTATTTACGTGATTTTTGGAATATGATATTTTCGTCTCGGCACAAGAACGTACAATGTACAGGTTTTTTTTTAAATTTTATTTTTGGTTTTTAATAAAGAGAGAATTCAGAACACGGAGCAAGAACTGTACGTAGACTATTTAGTTTTCTCTCTTTTTTTTTTTTTTTTTTCGAGACAATTGAGAAAAAAATGGCGATTATTTGGCGCTTTACAAAATTTGTCAAAGGTCAACTCAAAAGTCAGCGAGTTTAACCGTTTCTTTTGATTTGCTTACAATGAAGCGTATGTTAGAAATGAAAAAAAAAAACAGAGACAAAAAAAAAAAAAAAATAAGCATTCAAAGTAGAGAGGCGAAACATTCCATTCATGCAAAAGATTTCAACGGGACTAATTTACTGTTTGATTTTTTTTTCTTTGAAATTAATTTCATTTTTTTTTTTTTTTATCGCAAATCAGATAGAAATTCAGTATTTTAATGCAAACTAAGCTAACATACAAATGCGAGCGCAAACACACACAAAGATATACATACTAGGAATATCAATAGAAATAGCGTGGAGTGTCACAACAAAAAATGCCTAAAATGAAAGACGAAACAAAGTTCTTTTTAAAAAATAGGTTAGCAAGACCGTACCTGTCCTTTCCAAGACTCTACTAACCACTGTTTTCCGGTTTGTTTAAAACTGAACTGAAGCAGGTGAATTTTGCAGAGGTGGGGGAGAGGGTTTAAATAGGAACAAAAGATTAATCATTTAGCTAGAGAGTGGATGAAAAGCACCTGTTTTGACATTAAGATAGAGCAAATATTCGTTGGTATTCTACTTTTTTTTTTCTCACAATTAATTTTTAAAGTTTTATGCTTAATTCGGCGAGCAGTGTTCATTTTGATTACTAATACCAAGTCTGGCCCCTCACTACCGAATCCTCTTTCGGCAACCCTCTTCACCGTGAACAGATTTTAAAACGTATTTAACACCACGTTAAACATATTTTGATATTTACCGGTTGAAGATCACACGGGCATAATGTAATAATTTGCAGCTATAATATAAAAAGGATATTAGCAGATGAGTTCTGGCTATTTTATTTTAATTACTTAACTTAAAGCAAATATCAAATATTTGATAGTTTTAAATATGAAAGGAATTAGTTTTATAATAATTATAGGCAGGCAAAAGTACATTTATAACATTACGACTAATATTACGCCTGCTTAAATTCTTGTAAATTCTTTAGCGTTCACTTTGGTTCGACATGGATTCGACCGGATCGTGATAACTAATAAAACAGAATCTACGTATTCCATTTTTTTTTATTTTTTAGATTTTATTTAGATTCTTCAAATAACTATGCATAACATCTTACACTAAATATATAATTACAAATAACTAGGAAAAATATATCTTTTTTAATTTTTTTAAGAATGAGAATACCAATATTTTCTCCATTTGCACAGCAAAAGATTAAGAGAACACACTTACATAAAATCTACGTATGCCATTTTTTTCTACAATTGTCTTACAAGAAAGCATACCAAACCAAACCGAACCCGTGTATTAGCATATATTTTACAATTTACTCTATACTAGCGCGGGGGAGGGGCGCCCGGCTTTCCCCGGGCGTAAAATATGCTTAAATATGATATTTTAATTTGTCCGTATTGTTTGTATATATTATAGAGTCGTGATTTCAAAAGTGAAAACAAAAAGAAGTACTTAGGTGCCATCATCTAGAATCGAAACAGAAACTTTAGTATTTAAAGCTGGTGACGGTATCACTGTACCAACGCGACACGCATATAAACCGATTAAAAATAAACTAAGATGAATGTACAAACTGCTTAACGATTTTTTCGATTTTGACCCATTTTTGATCTCGTAAAACAGAACGGTCCATAAAAAAATCCAATCATTTGAGACCCCTAGTGCCACTCTGCGACTTTTAGTTTCGGAAGAAAAAGAGTTTGTAAAATAGGGAGACATACAGACAAACATGCACATAGCCGTTTATATATTAGATTATCTAGATTTAACCCACATTAAATAGCTTTTCTGCCTAGATTTGACAAATTATTTGGCTTATTCTTTATTTTTGTTTCGAGTATACAATAGTAATTACTTTTTTTTTATATTACAACTAATTTATTCTTATATAGGTAATTAATTCCGAAATTAAATAAAATGCTGACATTAAAAAAATGGGACATTTTTCCTATCTTTTTTTTTTTCACAAATATTTGATTTTATCTCCTGTAAAAAAAAACGGTCCCTTAACCCTCTAATGCCACCTACACAGCCACCGAGTCGGAGGCGGTTTGCATCGCAAATTCCTAATATGAACCTATAGCTTAATCAGTAGACATATCTCTGGTTTGAACTTCAACTGGAATATTAGTATTTTTAATCCGATTTCTTCCTATTATGGACTTAGCATTTCAAATTGCAATATTAAGCAAATTGTTCAATTTGAATGTTTGAAACGTTAAGCAAATTGTTTAATTTTAATGTTATTTAGGGAGTTTAGCAGCAAGAGAACTATTTCCATTAAACTGGAAAAATTTATGTAATGTACGTGAATCAAGACACGTGAAAGGTAAACATCCTACTGCTAACAGTTTCGCTTTTTCTTTTCACGGTACTTATACAGTTTAGTGACGACATTAAAAAATGGAAATATTGAAAAAAAATTTTATTGTACGTAACTGTTATAGACTGAAGTTCTCCGAAAAAAAATTTCACTTCATTTGATCAAGTAGTTTTTTTTTTACAGCGAAAAACAATTATTTATCACGACGACGTCAACGTGGCCATTTTGGAAATGTACCTAGCAGAATACCTCCATTTTAGGCCAAATTTCGCAATCTAGCGTTTTTTTCTCGCCATATTGAGATGCGCACAACATATTTTTTTTTACGGTTTTTTTCTTTTTTTTTTAAATCTGCAATTTTTTTGCGTTTTTCTTTTTTTTAAATAAGAATACTATTGAATATGCAAAGAAATTGAATAATGCAAAGAATTGAAGAATTTTTATACGAGATTATTTTCGAAACATGCGCAGTTGGACACGCATGGATAACTTCGAAACTTCGTTTATTTACTTCTGTTACAAATTAAAAAAAAAAAAAAAACACCCCAAAAATGGCATCTCATTCTGGTGGGGAAAAAAAGGGCTAGATTGGCCTAAAATGGAAGTATTCTGCTATGTACGGCAGTTTCCTGCCCTTGGGGAATTCCTGGGCCTGCAATAACATTTCCAAAATGGCCACGTTGACGTAGCCGTGATAAATCATTGTTTTTCGCTGTAAAAAAAAAAACTACTTGATCAAATAAAGTGAAATTTTTTTTCGGAGAACTTCAGTCTATAACAGTTACGTACAATAAAATTTTTTTTCATTATTTCCATTTTTTAATGTCGTCACTAAATTGTATAAGTACCCTTTTCACTTATCCAAATATTGCAATAAAAGCTTTAATTTGGAAGGCTATTGTTAACTATCTTAGAGAGCAATAGAAACGGTGTTTGTCTGCTAGTCGCAATAGTCAATGAAGTGAATGTTCGTTTTTTAAATTTCGGTGTATCTACTCTCGTAATGCCTAACCTAAGTGACGAGTTGTAGACAAGGAAACAACTGTTTGTATATATATATATATATATATATATATATATATATATATATATATATATACTAGCATTTCGGTCCGGCGTTGCCCGGGCGTTTGGAGGTGTACGCTGAGCAAAAAAAAAAAAAAAGGTCAATTTTTGTTAACTTTTACCGCTATTATGACCCCTTAACATTTGTTTTGGGCTCAAATCAAGTCATTAAGTTAGATCCATGTCCAAGTAACCTATATCTAAAATTTCAAGTGTTTAGACGCCAAATTGTCGGAAGAGTTTGGTAGAGTTCTCAAAGGTCAAATCGTTGAACTTTGACCCCTTAACAGGCAAATGTCTGGCCGAGAACCGATCACATAGATTTTTCCAAATCTCAGTACCCTGTATATCAAATTTCGAGTCTGTAGACTAAAAATTGACAGAATTATTGCGTAGAGAAATGTACACACACACGTTCACATATATATATATATATATATATATATATATATATATATATATATATATATATGAGAGAGAGAGAAAGGGAGCCTTGGTCAAAATCATTGAGCACGAATGAAAAATCGAAATTATGATTCAAACTTATATATTTTAAGGTTAGGAATAATGGATTAAACATTAATAAATTTATTCTAACAACAATCAACGTTAGACATGTCCTTCTTTTGCCTTTATAACAGCTTTTATTCGTTTTTGCATTTTATTGGCTAAATTGTTGCATGTGGTAGGATCTATTTTCTGCAACTCTTCATGAAGTTTGGCCTCTAATTTTTTTTTATGAACATTTGTGCATTCTCACTCTTTTCCCTAGATGGGACCACAAAGTTTACAATTGGATATAGGTCTAGAGATTGAGGGGGGGGGAACTTCATCAATGTAATATTTTTTTCGGTGTTACTGCAGAGAGTGATCCGCGCTATTTTTTAAATCGCATTTCCATGTTTAATTAAAGTTTTCTTACATGTTTTTTTTTTTTAAATTTAATTCTAAGGTTAAAGTACAGAATATGTACAAAACACCCTCTCCTCCCCATGTAAAGAATGGCTTTTTAAATAATAACGTTATTATTTCAGCACGGATCACTCTCTGCATGAGTACCATTTTTTTTCTAAAACCAACCCATTGAAACTTTTGACGTATGGCATGGGCCATTGTTTTGTTGGAAGATTACATCACTTGGAATGTTATTATAAAATAATTTAGTCAAAGAAGTTTGGTAAACCTGGTCCAGCATGATAGTATAAATTGTGGAGTTCATTCTGCCTTTACATGTGTACAACATTCCAGTGCCTGAAGAAGCCATGCAGCTCGAAACCATTTTTTTTATTATTGCATTTTCTCGAAGAAGGCACAGTGCCACTTTAATGTAGGGGACTACTAACTAGGACATAATTGCGGGGACACTATTTAGGGAGTTTAGCAGCAACAGTCTATTTACATTACACATGAACTTCTGCGTGTCAGCAAAGTCGGGGAAACAAAAACTAGGAAGGGCATTCCAAAGTATAGCAGTTCAGGGAAAAAAAACTATTAGTGTAGAAAGATTTCCAGCATTTGGGGAATCTCTACTGTGTAGGGGTAAGACTTTGCTGCTTGTTGGGTTTGTTGGAGGTATTTATGTCGAGGGGGTGCAAGGGCTTGTAGTTCATCGGAGCATCTACCATTAAAACAGGAAGAGGGATGCAACATTTCGTCGATGGGACAGAGCTGATAGTCTAGGACAAATTAGGTTAGCAATTTTCCTTTGAACCCTGTCCTGGAGTGAGAGACTAGCAGCAGGTGCATCAGCACAAATGTGACAACAATACTCTATACATGGTCGAATGGTTGCCTTATAGAGGTACAGGATACTTTCAGGCGTAAGTAACTTTCTAGCACAGTAGAAAGACCCTACCTTCCTTGCAGTAGCGGTGGCAATGCCCTCGATGTACCTGTTCCAACTCATGTTCCCTGTGAACGTTAAGCCGAAGAGTTTGAACGAAGTACTTTTAGGTACTGTGTTTTTGGCCATAGGTATTGATGGTTGAGAAGATTTCTTCTAATTATTAAAGGAAAGAAGGTTAGTCTTGGCAGCATTGAATGTTACCTTCCATTACGGTTTTTCCTTCAAATTTGATAGTTGGAATCACACAATCAGGAGGAAATGCCTCTCTTTCCCTACGGCGAACATAAACCGCTCCAGAGTTGCCAAAAATTTGATGAAAAAAAATGAGAATTTGCTACAATTTTTGAATAGATATTATGGATGTGTATTCATATAAAATTCCAACTGTTCCTTTCAAAGTTTAGGAAATAGAAACTGTTAATTTACCTCAAAGTTACTTTGGTCAGAGCAAATAATTTTGGCACAATCATCAGATCCAATTTTCGTTTTTTTTTTATTTTTTTATTTTTTATTTTGTTGCAAATTCCAGTCATTTTTCTTGTTGGCTTGAGACAAATTTTGCTTCTTCCTTGCTTTGACTCCTTTAAATGCCGCTTCTGATAGCCTTCTTCTCACTGTTCGAGCTGATATGCTGTTGTTTGCATCCTCCCTAATTTCAGCAGCAAGCTCTGAAGAACTTTTCTTCCTATCTGCAAATGATGCTCTTTTCAAAGATCTTTCCTCCCTGGCGTTTGTAGACTTTTTACGGCCTTGTCCTTTTCTGTTTTTGAAAGACTGTTTCCTTGTACCTTTTTTATCGTTGATTGAATTCCCTTCCTTGAACATTTCATCTTCCTGCCAATTTCTACCTGAGAATATCCTTCACCAGATAAACAATAATTTGTGCCCTTTAATAAATCTCTGAAAGCTGCTTCTTTGGAGCCATTTTCAATTAAATATACTATTACAGCATTGTCAGGAATCAAATATCATCTGAAAAATAAGAAACAACTTTTAATACGACAATGAATCATATTGAATATTGGAATGGATTTAGTATGAACTCAGCTAAAACTTGAAAGAGGCTTTAAAGCAAATAAATACTACAATCTACTGTTAAATATTTTACAGTTGCTCGCAACTGTGACTGTACAATTCTTAACCTTTAAATGCGTATGTTTAAACTATTATCTAAGTTTTTTTTATAGGTGCTCCATAATTTTTACTATAGTTGTGTGTGTATATATAATTTCAAGGTTATGAGGGCTTTTTGAAACATGAAACCGATGTTTACTTTTATTTTTTATATTTCAAGCGGTCCTCTGCCCTTGATCACAAAAAGTAGCGAAATAAAAATTGATTTCTATTTCGTTACTTTTTTTTGTCATCAAATACTGCTTGAAATATAAGAAATAAAATATTAAATATAAAGAACAACAACATCGTTTTTATGCTTCAGAAAATCCTCATAACCTTGGAATTACTATTCTAGAAGCATACGTGGACACATTAACACACACACTCACATTATATATACGTGTGTGTGCTTCCCTTTTATTTTCTGCTTAACAGCTAGATAGATTTCATATTCCCTATTTCGTTTTACAGCATACTTTTGCTTTGTTTTATTTTTTAAAAAGAGAACCCAAAACAACATAAACAAATAAACACAAATCGCTGGACCTGTTTCGTTCGAACAAACGAACGTCCTTAGAAGAGCGAATATCTTAAATTTATTGAATAAAAAAATTCAAGATATGGGAAGCAAACGCAAAACGTGATTACAAATAATACGTATAATCATCGACCCGTTTCATATATACGATATATATTATACTAAATAATCAACGCGACAATAAAACGTATTGTTTTACTGTGTACATTTTCAGCGTCCTAATTTTTCGCGTTTAAATTATCCACATTAACAATTGTTAATTCTTTCTGCTTTTTTTTTTACATCGTTCATTTCCGTATTGCGTTTAAGTTATTTTAACGCAATTTTCTTCCAAATAAATTTACTTTAACCCGTTTACAACCATAAGAGTATTTTACAACGGCGATTCACCCACCGCCTTCATTTTTATTCTCCATTTTTTTAATATACCTTTCTTAAAAACATTCGTACATTTTCTTGTACACTACCAACATAAATAAATAACCCCGGAAATGTTTTTTTTTAATTGCGTTACAAATAAATATTCAACGTGACAATAAAACGTATTGTTCTACTTTGCACGTTTTCAACGTCCCAATTGATATTTTTCGCATTTAAATTAAAAGATATCAAAATTTTAATTTAACTTTAAGTATTATAGTATCTGTTCAGTGCACATTTACTTATAAGTATGGGAAACCACTTATAATCCAATGGCTGTAAGTTAAAAAAAAAAAACCCAAAAAACAATTATAAACAAAACGACTCATAGAAATCTATATTTTTTTCATTTTAATATACGTTCATAGAAATGTTTCTGTTATGTCACAAAAAAAACTATTTTCTTTACGTTACAAGTGTCACGCTCATACATTAATTCCATAATTAATATAACATACTGACCCAACTGGTCACGGGTAGTCTAGTAATATATATATATATATATATATATATATATATATATATATATATATATATATAAGTACTTTGTGTGTGTAAGTGAGAATTCATTCTTTGTGGACTCTGAAATGGCTGGACCGCTTTCTTTGAAATTTCACACAAATGTACGCCATGTGTCTGCCAGTGGTTTTAGATAGGTTTTGTATCGGAATGCCTCTGATAAATATCAAAAATCGATAATCGAAAAAATTCGATTTAAGGAGGAACAGTTTGATTTCGACAAAAGTTTACACTTATACAGCCTAACATCACAAGTGCTTTTTAGAAGTTTTATCACTTCACAAGCAAGAGGACCCGGCATATAAAATCAACGGTAGGTTCTTTGATAAAACAGGGGCGCGTCCGAAATGAATGTTTCTGTTTAGAGTAGCACTGGACAATGATACGTAACTTTTCGCATTTTAAACTTTAATTATAGCCATTATCTAAAAATTATAAAATCAACAGTAGGTTCTCTACAGTGCGATGTAAACTACAAATGTATCGCGGGCTAATTGATAGCGGGGAGGCATGTGAAGCTTCTCCCGCTTGACCGGATATATATCAGGCTTAATCAATGTGTTTTCCTAAATCTTTTCCTATATCCTTTAATCCCAGAAAATAGATGCTACAATAGTTTTTTTAGTTCTGGCGTCGAATTATGTTAACAAATCCACTTTAAGTCTTCTATTTAGCTTTAATTTGTAAATAACGGAAGACGTCAGCCATCTCTTAATCTCGCCCTCTCCCATTGTGTGTTGATTCAACCACTTTTTAATAATGTTTAATGGCTGGAATTTAGAGAAAGAATGACTATTCAGCTAAATTACCTAGCGTATTTGTGCATACCATAAACACGTACGTAAATTAGATATCAAAATAATAAATGCCTTCACTTCATTAGTATTCATAAGGATAATATAAAAGTAAAAACAAAAAACTAATTTTTAGTTATGCGATTCAATTAAGAGAGTCTTGCATATGTCCCTGTTGGTGAATATTTACATTAAATCAAAATCTAAACAAACTGCGGTAGTGACTCAAAGGATTTTTTTTTACATAGCATCACCACTTACCAAGGCCAAGAGACTACTCGAGGATAAGTGTTAAAGAGTGTACAGTAGAAATTGAACAATATAGTAATCGTTAATAATGAAAATTCGGTAAATTTGTTGACTTATATGGAACGGTTCATCTAAAATTATTTACGTTAGACTTGAAGACAACCATATTGTAGTCAGCTGGAAAGCAGGAAAATGGAAGATAATTCCACAGGCGTGCAGTTCTAAAAACGAAGCTTTGTTCATGGAATCTACGTTTAGGTTCAGGCACAGATAAAGAATGGGGGAAATTAGTGATAGTGTTTTCTGCTAGACGAGTGTTTCTTCTGAAAGTCTGGCGAGGGAGACCATAGACTGGAACTCAGCCGAGCACTTACCATGAAAATAACGATAAAGCAGAGACAAACTCGCAACATTGAGCATTCTTGTACAAACTTCGTTAAAAATTAGTTAGCTGTTTCACCTCTTAAAAATATAAATCTAGCATTATATATATATCTATATCTATCTAGCATTATATATATATCTATATCTATCTAGCATTATATATATATATATATATATCTACCATTATATATACCATTATATATATATATCTAGCATTATATATATATATCTAGCTTTATATATATATATCTAGCATTATATATATATATAGCATTATACATATATATATATACCATTATATATACCATTATATATATATATATCTAGCATTATATATATATACCATTATATATATACCATTATATATACCATTATATATATATCATTATATATAGACATACCATTATATATATACCATTATATATATATATACATACCATTATATATATATATATATATACATACCATTATATATATCTACCATTATATATATATATATACACACCATTATATATATATATATATATATACACCATTATATATATATATATATATATACACCATTATATATATATATATATATATACACCATTATATATATATATATACACCATTATATATATATATATATACACCATTATATATATATATATATATACACCATTATATATATATATATATATACACCATTATATATATATATATATACACAATTATATATATATATATATATATATATACACCATTATATATATATATATATATATATATATACACCATTATATATATATATATACACCATTATATATATATATATATATACACCATTATATATATATATACACCATTATATATATATATATATATACACCATTATATATATATATACACCATTATATATATATATATATACACCATTATATATATATATATATATATATATATACACCATTATATATATATATATATATATACACCATTATATATATATATATATATATACACCATTATATATATATATATATACACCATTATATATATATATATATATATATATATACACCATTATATATATATATATATACACCATTATATATATATATATATATACACCATTATATATATATATACACCATTATATATATATATATATACACCATTATATATATATATATATATATACACCATTATATATATATATATACACACCATTATATATATATATATATATATACCATTATATATATATACACCATTATATATATATATATATATATACACAATTATATATATATATATACACCATTATATATATATATATATACACCATTATATATATATATATATACACCATTATATATATATATATACACCATTATATATATATATATATATATACACCATTATATATATATATACACCATTATATATATATATATATATATATACACCATTATATATATATATACACCATTATATATATATATATATATATATATATACACCATTATATATATATATATATATATATATACACCATTATATATATATATATATATATATATACACCATTATATATATATATATATACACCATTATATATATATATATATATATATATATATATATACACCATTATATATATATACACCATTATATATATATATATATATATATACACCATTATATATATATACACCATTATATATATATATATACACCATTATATATATATACACCATTATATATATATATATATACACCATTATATATATATACACCATTATATATATATATATACACCATTATATATATATATATACACCATTATATATATATATATATACACCATTATATATATATATATATATATACACCATTATATATATATATATATACACCATTATATATATATATATATATACACCATTATATATATATATATATATATATATACACCATTATATATATATATATATATATATATACACCATTATATATATATATATATATATACACCATTATATATATATATATATATATATACACCATTATATATATATATATATATATACACCATTATATATATATATATATATATATATACACCATTATATATATATATATATATATACACCATTATATATATATATATATATACACCATTATATATATATATATATACACCATTATATATATATATATATATATACACCATTATATATATATATATACACCATTATATATATATATATATATATATATATATACACCATTATATATATATATATACACCATTATATATATATATATATACACCATTATATATATATATATACACCATTATATATATATATATATATACACCATTATATATATATATATACACCATTATATATATATATATATATATATACACCATTATATATATATATATACACCATTATATATATATATATATATATATACACCATTATATATATATATATATACACCATTATATATATATATATATATATATATATATATACACCATTATATATATATATATATATATATATATAGCCTTTTAGACTTTACACGACGGGTCACCACAGTCGATTAAAAATTTCTTGGGGCGACTAAAAGTCGTAAATCACTCGCCCGCCAGTCGATAAAAGTTCTTTAAATAAAGAAACGGGAAAAACTCTTATTTTACGACCCTCAAATATGCGGTGATTTAGAATCACCTATGTCTCATCATTTGTGAATTCTTTCATCTCTAGCTGTGAGACCGTTGGAATATCGTATTGAAAAGCCAAACTCCTATCCTTACATCATCAACGCTCTGATCCCCATCTGGCATCAATTGTGATGGATGGCTCTCGGCTGGGTGAGGCCTCGTGTTTTGACAAGCTTCTGGGTTTGACCTTTACTCCTGATCTGAAATGGAACACGTACATCAAGTCTGTTGCCAAGGTCACTGGAAAGATGGTGGGATCCTTCTACCGCTCAAGAAGATATCTCACTACTGATGCAATTCTCTATCTATATAAAAGCCAAGTACGTCCAAGGATGGAATACTGTTGCCATATCTGGGCAGGAGCTGCTAAAATCAGCGTATCCTGCCTTGACAAAATAGACTTCGTGGCTTAGTGGGGGATGCCCTTTTCTCTACCCTGCAACCTCTCTCCCACAGAAGAGACGTTGCGAGCCTATCCTTGTTTTATCGTTATTTCCATGGCAGGTGCTCGTCTGAACTCCAATCTCTGGTCCCCCCTCGCCAATCTTTCACGAAAAACACCAGTCTAGCTGAATCCACTGTGAAAAATTTCCCCCACTCTATATCTGTGCCTAAATCAAAACGCGGATACCATGAACAAAGCTTCTTTCTTAGAACTGCACGCCTGTGGAACTGTTCCGTCTGCCTGCTTCCCACCGGACTACAACTTGGATGTCTTCAAGTCCAACGTTAACAAATTCCTAATGAACCTCCCCCTCAAGTAAACACTTCATCAAATCTCCACACTAACGTAATGTACTTGCAATAACCCTTATCCCTGCGTGGCTTCCGGGCCTTGATGAGTTGTGATCACTGTGTAAAAAAAAAAAGAATGGTCACGCTAAAGGTCAACAAGAGGTCAAATTTACACATTCGGCGTGTAGTCAAAATGTCGGCTTCATTTAGCTATCGGATTTTGAAAATTGTTTGGAAAAAAAATTCTATGCTAGAACTACATACACTTCATGCTTACAAAAGTAAAGATGAACATTTGAAAGAGGAAAAAACGCATCGTTCCGTCAAGCACGCACCGAAAATTAAATGATACAATCACATTTTTCTCAATTATATAAATTCAGATATTTGCATGCTCTTTTTTGCGCAACTTTCCAAAAATCATCCATACCCAATTTTAAAAATATTCTAAATTTTAGAATGTTGTTCCGAGATTAATTCTTTGTTTTAATAGAAACAAAAGAGACCAATTTCTGTTCTATATCAAAGTTTATTTTCCATAAATTACAAAGAAAAATTGACCGTTTAAATTTTAAAGAGATATTAAACCATACCGATTTTTAAGAAATCTAGTTCATTTCAGCTAACTCGTATTTTTTTTTTTTTTTTTTTTTTTTTGAATATCGGAGATTTCGGGCCACGGAGATCTCAGTCCATAATCGTGAATACCCGGGGATTTCATAACAGTTTTTTTTTTTTCAACACCACGGTTTAGGCTAGATATTTAAATTTTTGTATGAAATTTTACGACATAATTTGGCTATCGGAAGAATAGTTTGTTGATATTTTTATTAAGAAGAAAAAAAAAACTTTAATTGAATGATTTTTCGGCCAACACCTTTTTTACAACACCTACGGTTTAGTCCTGCACGGGCAATAGACCATTGGTTTGACAAAAAGAATCGACATTTAAAAAAATTGCGCTTTGAAAATCAAAACGATATCACACAAAAGGAATTTGAGACTGATTGGGAGAATGAATTCAATTTCAGCGGTTCATCGTCGTCGATTGAATAAATTTCACGATTTTACTCATTCGTCCAAAGTTTTCGCTTCAGTTTTGTTTCTTCGTAAACAAACATTATTTATTCCAGGGACGATAGAAATGTATCAGGATATAAACAAATCTGGACATGAATTATAAAAATGTAAACACAAAAATATCAAGACGGCTGATTATTAGTAACATGTTATACATGATATATTTCGACTTGCCTTGTAAAAATAAAATATAGAATAAATGTATAAAATACCTTCATTGTTTCATCAACAAAGCTATTTAATTACTGTATAAATTTCGCTGAAATGTTCAATGCTATATCATGCTAAATGTCCATTTTTATTATAATCTCGCTTCGAGTTTTGTTCAGTAATTATTGTAAGTAACTATTTCTGATTCTTTTGAGCTGCTGGGATGATTGTGTGTTTCAGAATATTTTTCAAATAGAGACTTCATATTGAAATGTTTAATGAAAAAATGAATCTCTAATATTTGTTTTGCATTTTAAAATACATGTATTTCAAGGGTGTGATTTTACATTGTTTTCTTTGTGCATAAAGTTATATATATTCGTTTTCTAACGGTACCAATAAACACAGTCTTGAATTATTTATATTTCAATTGTCATTTTGATACTACGTATCAGCATCCAAAGAAATGATTCTTATTTCTATGGAACAATAATATGAATGATGCTATATAAAGAAACTGGTGTCGTATTTTAACGTTTTGTTGAATATTTACTGAAAAGTTTGTAGTAATAAAATAGTTGATTTACAAGAGTTAAACACATATTTTCTTGTTAGATTATACATACGGTAATGTCTTGAACTGTAAAATTATTTACTATTATTGACTGAAACGAAGATAAAGTCGGACGAGTAAAAATATTTTGGGGCGAGTAAATTTTCCCTCACACTCAACCTGCGGTCGAGTGATTTTTTTTTCAAATCTCAAAGTCATATATATATATATATATATATATATATATATAAATCTAGCATTATATATATATTAATCTAGCATTATATATATATTAATCTAGCATTATATATATATATATACATTAATCTAGCATTATATATATATATATATATATATATATTAATCTAGCATTATATATATATATTAATCTAGCATTATATATATATATATAATGCTAGATTAATATATATATATAATGCTAGATTAATATATTAATCTAGCATTATATATATATATTAATCTAGCATTATATATATATATTAATCTAGCATTATATATAAATATATTAATCTAGCATTATATATATATATATATATTAATCTAGCATTATATATATATTAATCTAGCATTATATATATATTAATCTAGCATTATATATATATATATATTAATCTAGCATTATATATATATATATATATTAATCTAGCATTATATATATATATATATTAATCTAGCATTATATATATATATTAATCTAGCATTATATATATATATATTAATCTAGCATTATATATATATATATATATTAATCTAGCATTATATATATATATATATATTAATCTAGCATTATATATATATATATATATTAATCTAGCATTATATATATATATTAATCTAGCATTATATATATATATATTAATCTAGCATTATATATATATATATATTAATCTAGCATT
Organism: Euprymna scolopes; assembly: GCF_053919585.1. Lineage (NCBI taxonomy): Eukaryota > Metazoa > Mollusca > Cephalopoda > Sepiida > Sepiolidae > Euprymna > Euprymna scolopes. The sequence continues at coordinate 58,439,599 of NC_136484.1, read as the reverse complement.
ATATATATATATATTAATCTAGCATTATATATATATATATTAATCTAGCATTATATATATATATATTAATCTAGGATTGTATATATATATATGAATCTAGCATTATATATATATATATTAATCTAGCATTATATATATATTAATCTAGCATTATATATATATATATATTAATCTAGCATTATATATATATATATATATATATTAATCTAGCATTATATATATATATTAATCTAGCATTATATATATATATTAATCTAGCATTTTATATATATTAATCTAGCATTTTATATATATTAATCTAGCATTTTATATATATTAATCTAGCATTTTATATATATTAATCTAGCATTTTATATATATTAATCTAGCATTTTATATATATTAATCTAGCATTTTATATATATTAATCTAGCATTTTATATATATATATATATATATATATATATATATATATATATATATATATATATATATGCCAAATTAATAATATATGTGTGTGGATTATAGATTTGTACATTCAGTCGTGATTGGCATAGTAACGACTGCATCGTTGGTTGTACTCCGTCAAAATTGGTACATTTAATTCCGGCTTTTCACAAACATGAAGGTCATTAGATGACAACATGTACTTAAACTCAATTATACACTTTCAGGTTGGTTAAGAGCACAGAGTGTCTAAGGCTATGTGTTTGACAACATGAGTTTATTAAAGTGCGTGTGTGTTTTTCGTATATTTCTCTATCCTAATCCATGCTGACGCAGGTCACATTTATTTTATTCGTTCTAGTACTTTCTAGTCTTTTATGATCTCCAGCTTTCGAATTCACGAACAGTAAGAAACAAGTGGTGTTAAAACATAAGAATTTAGGTACTAATATCACAGGTGGCACAGGTAAAAATGCATAAAATAAAAATAGCACAGGTAACAAACGATAATGGCACAAATGAATAAAATAAAATAATTAGTCTATTAAAATCTAGAATAGAATACATAAAGTGAAAAAAATGAAAAATGTTAGTCAACTTAAACAAGAAAAATTTATTAGCATTTAAAAGCAAAAATATAAAACCTTACCTTTATTTTTTTTTTCCAAATTCGCTTTTGGTTGGGTTTATTATGGTTGCCGCTTACTCAGACAGCTAACAACTAGTAATATGCAACACAAATACAACTAAAACTAGCGATCATCTCTTGGGATGCATAATTGGGGTCACCTGAAAAAAAAAAAAAAAACGATTAATAACCTCTGCTTTATTTTCTAACTTTGTGCCATTTTTCCTATTTATTCGTCTGTGACATTCTGTAGTGTACCATTTTTACCTATTCCATTATTACTGCCAGTTAACAGTTAATAAACAGAAGTTAATTTGGAAAAAAAAATGTATAATTAAAAAAAAAAAAACTGAGAATAAAATATTTAACTCCTTCAAATATTTTTTAATCAATAAAATATTTTTATTATTTGCTTTCTTCTGACTACTGTTCATATCTTGAATGCTATTTTCGCAACGTTTCCATATAATACGATAAACCTCTGACCTTCTTCAGGTATATTTTGTCAAACTCGGGAATCAGTTGAACTCGGAAGACTTCACGCAATTTCGAACGGAACCCTTTATTTAATCTGCAGGGATAACGTTCTTGTTCTGTCAACCATGACTGGGTAGAAGTCTTAAGTAATTCGCATTTGTATTTTGAGTGTCGCCTAAAAGTGTAACTCTGCAACTGAATTTATCAAGCACTTTATCCACTACGTCACAGATTCTTGCGGTTACATCAACGTAAACGTTGTGAAAATAACACTAAAAAAAACAGTAGCCCGAAGAATCCACACAATACTAATAACAAATCTTTATCTAAAAAATTCTGAAACTTAAAATATTCGGTCTCATATTTAAATTTGATATGAAATTTGACATTTTAATGATATAAATAAATAAGAAAAAATACTTGTAAAATATGTTTCTTTTCTAGCAGGTAAAATGATCTTCAGGCAGCGAAAAACATACACAGGTAAAATTGTATTGATCAACTACATGAATAAATACTTTTTTGAGTACACGTTTTTATTAAAAAAAAATATTCAGTTATTCGTTAATTTTTTTTAAATACGCTCTTATTTATTAACAAAAAGTAATAAAAATGAAACGCTTGTAATTAATTAGTATTTAATTTTATTTAACATTTATTTAAAATTAAACGATGATAAATCTTAAGGTTATGTAGTGTGGCACTAGTATTAATATTCGTGTTTATTGTTGCGGTTTAAAACTGTAGATATTACGTTTACTGCATTGATGTATCTTTCGCAAAAAATAAGGAATTTTCTTTTCTTTGCAAGCATAAATATTTAAAAAAATAGTGTTGATAGAAAAAGTACTTGTACAGACTATGATCACTAGCGCTATAACAACAGTACACTTGGCCTTTTGGTCAAGATCAAAGTGTAGTATCTGTTCTTCAGATGCTGCAAGCTATGACTAGCTAAGACCAGATGTGGGGGCAACCCCACATGCCTGACCATTAACCAGCTCCCATTTCCCACCTCTCGGGAGCTGGTCCCCTTTTTCCCTTCCCCCTCCCTTCACTCCTCACATTAAAAATCGGCCTTGTGCCTAATTTGCTCGGTGGGGGAGCAAATAAACACCATCTGTTCTTCAGATGCTGCACTTCATTTTCTTGTTCTCTTTCGGTGGAGGAGAAATCCTTCACGACTGAGACAATTTTTATTTTTGTACCTTTTCTCCACGTTAAAAAACGACCCTGGTGTCTAACTCTGTCCCGTGGGGAGGCATAGTAAATAGGTATAACAACAGTACAGTCTTTTCATTGTTTTGACTCTCGAGTATATATCCGACACAGTTAATCAACCGGGAACCGCATCACTATATATAAAAGCATATAAGATATCAACGAATACATGCTCGAGAGTCAAAACAATGAAGAGAATATGCTGTTGTCCCAGCCCTAATGATCACAAAGTTAAAAGTTAAGGCAAATATTGTTTAATATTCATGCATGAAATCAGGCCATAAAATACATTAAAAAAAAAAAAGTTTCATTCATAAAACAGTATATATTCGCGTCACAGTGTATATATTCGCGGCTCATAACGACATGTTAGACATGGCGTCAGATCCAGCTCCCGCAAGTGACCACTCTGAGTGGACATAAAAATAGCCTGGATCAGACCTGTCCGCATTTCTCGGTAAAACAAGCGTTATTGTTAATTCTTCGTAATTTCCTTTATATATGGACGTGAATAAGACAGCGATAATAAATACGAATCAATTAATTTGAATTCAATTAAATCTAAAAAAAAAAAAAAAAAAAAAAAAAAAAAAGTATCTTCAGGCTATAATATTATTTAATATGGTGAAAATGCACGGCGGGGGGGGGGCACCCGAAGACTTACCTTTAAGAAGTTGATTACGAGGAGGTTGAAAATAAGAAAATGCCTTTCGGAATAAACATCCCCAATCTCCCCATGTTAAGAACGGCTTTCCAAATAAACACCCTTTGTAGGTTGGACAACCAGAACACATCGGCCATTTCCGGTGGTACCCGAGAGAATTTTTACCTTCAATTTATATTTACATTTACCTTGAATACAAAATGATGAACTGAACTTAGTATAAAAATAAATTAAACAGACTTTGTATTGATAAAGAAAAAGGTTATGTAGTCAGTTTTACAAAGTGTTTGAGACAAATTTGACACCTTTTTTAGAAAGAAAAGACAAAAAACATCGTATCATGGACAATAATTTATGTATCCTGAGAATTCCAAATGCATTTTTAGAGAACCTTTGCCAAATATAGATTATTTGAAGAAGCCGCCACCGTGGCCCCCACACATAATAGTCCATGGAACTGCAATTAGGTAAATGAGGAGGCCAGATATTGGTCAGGTGAAGACGTGAGAATTCTGACAGATACTTCTATTAATAAAAAAAAAAAAAAATTTTTTTAGGTGTGTCAAGTAGCAGAGTTCTGCTGCTACGTATATTGAACATTTTATTGGCGTTCGTAAGGCGGTTCTCTTGGGCCCGGGCGATTAGTTGATGTCTCTTGCGACTCTTGTACGAGTAGTGAATATCTTAGTCCGGTGCTTTTTTTTTTCATAGTTACTACCCCGACACCCATCAATCTTGCCAATATCCGCATTATCTTGCTTGTATCTTTCCTACCTTTTTTTGCAGCTTCCCAAGGAATTTAATTGTGCAAACAAAGTCAGTACGCCTGTTATGATCCTTCCTGATCGCCGTTACTTCCACATCTCCGTGAAAAATTCTCCGGCTCACATCTCACCGTATTAAAGAGGCACTTAAACTAAGATTTTTCAAATTTTAAAAATCCTAATTCATAAAGACGCAGGTCACTTTTATTTTTTTATGAATTCCGGTGTTTTCCAGTTGTCCATGATCTCCAACTTTCAACACCAATAATAGTGTAAAAAAAAAAAAAAAAAAAAAAAAACAGCTATTAAATTTTTTAAATTGTCTGGAAATGAAAGAATAAAATTTTTATCAAATTTGTTCCGATTACTCTGTAGCGGTGACGTAATAAATTCTGAAGAAAGATACGATTGCTGTGACAGGTACTGTTAGAGTATAGAACAATAAAGGCACTACATTAATCTGTGTTGAATGTACTATTTTTCTATAATAAGTATTTTATAGAAGAACAAGAAAGTATAGATATTTCTTTTTTTTTTGTTTGGCAACGGCGAGCATTCAATAGTTTCAACGAGGATTCAACGGCTTTTACGGTAAATAATCCAGTTTTAATAGAGAACGACTTGCGTTTGTTTGTTGTGCCAGTAGAAATAGAAATTGTGTTGTGTTTTTGTATCCGTCCGTTTCTATTATTTACTCCACGTGACCGTCCTTAACAGCTGTGCGTTTTTCCATAGCCGCCTAACACAATAATATTGTATCTTGACATGGACACTTTAATCAGTGAAATAATTGTAATGTTTGTAATCATGGACAATTTAATCACTAGCGACGAGCTGATTCGTTTGGGTGAGTCGGCTTCAGTGATATTCTATTACCTGTCGAAAGAAAATTACAACATAAAGTGGCGAGGGTTACGAGAGAAGTCATGGTTACTGACATCGAATATATCGTAGTATCGGCAAACCGAGTTCAAATCTATTCGAATATGTAGTATTAGCTTTGTTTCATACTCAGCTGGTCCAGTTCGCTATTGGATGGGTTGGATTTTGCTATCGTGGTCGTTATTATTGTTGTTGAGGAGGAGCACGAGGAGGGGGAAGGAAACAGTCTGATTTCTTCGTAGAATCCATGAAAATCGTGCCTCGAAATTGTCTGGTCTGCATGGAGATCTTTTGTTAACATGGCTATAGCTATGTAACAGAGCATTTTGCATATCACCGGTAAAGAAAAAGACTATAAAAAGAAGAAAAAGTACGTGAAAGACGTGGATGACGTTCGAGAGGACGGGCGTAGAAAAGATGAATACGTTCGGAATCACGTTCATTCGGGAACGTACCCAGAAATAAATGTCGTCGTTACTTGCCCCATGTTCTTTGCGACGTAGACTACATAGACACCGACGAGAGGAATAAAGTCCATTGATTGCATATGAAGTCGGGAAAAGTTTAGCTCAGATTACGCAAAGAAATGGCGGTCGCAAATGTGTAGAAACAACGTTGGTGTACTTATAATGAGGAAAAGTAAATAAAATCAACCCAGATAAGTTTAAAAGAAAATTATAATTACGCCGCCCTAAAAAAAAAAAAATAATAAACAGGAACAAGAACTGAAAACAAAAACAAAGAAATAAAATGAACAAGAAATAAATTCAAAGCAAAAACTAAGAAAAAAAAAAAATGAAGTAAAGAAAATACAACAGACATATTTTCGAATAAGACACCGGAAGCATCCTTCGTCATTATCAAACAAAAATGCTAAATCACCAAATTCTCTGTAATCCCGCCTTTTTAAACAAACCATTATTAAAAAAAAGTCTCAATCAAATCAAATTAGGAAGATTGCAATATTTTAGGAACCATCATATTTTGTTGCATTTTTATTCGACAATTTAAAACCAACCTAGGTTTAAATAACTAATTTTTTATACGTGTAACTCTCTTTCCCTCAAAGAAAAAACTATTGGTAAACTGATATAAGTTTCGAATATATTAGTGGAGGGGAACTCTTTATCTCTTGGGTAGGTATAATGTAGCATGGAGCCAAAAAGGAATGAGGAGGAATGGATGTCGGGGGTAATCCATTTTGTCTATTTCCTGAACTAGTTTTTGATTCACCATAATACCTCATTCACTCTGTGAGCCCCAGCTATTTAAAATATGAATGAATGTTTTTCAAAATTTAGTTTATAAATAAAAAATGCATATCTATATACCTGTGAAAGTGTGTGTGTGTGTATGTGTGTGTGTCTGTGTACATTTCCCTACGTAATAACTCTGTTAATTTTCAGTCTACAGACTCGAAATTTGATATACAGGGTATTGAGATTGGGGGAAATCTTTGTAAACCGTTTTCGGCCAGAAATTTGACTGCTAAGGGGTCAAAGTTCAACGAGCAAATTCCTCCGACAATTTTGGTCTAAACACTGAAAATTTTAGATATAGTTTACTTGGCTATGGATCTAACTTAATAACTTGATTTGAGTCCAAAACAATAAACGTTAAGGGCTATAATAGGGGTCAAAGTTAAAAAAAAAAAAATTGACCTCTGCGGTCTCTACCAAACTGCTCAGACAATTTCTGGTCTAAACATTTGAAATTTTACATAAAGGGTATTCAGAGATAGGGCAAGCTTTTTAATCGGTTTGGGTCGAAAGTTTGAGCTACCGATATATAAATGTATGTATGTGTGTTTTCATGTCTGCCTAAAAGTTTCGACAGAGGCGACGGATTTTTACAAGATCAGCGTCGTTTTGAAGTTCGACCTTTAGACGAAAAATATAAAAAATTGGCGAAAAACATTAATATCTTCACCTTCAACTGGGTGGGGGTCGCTTTTTTCGCCGATATTTTCGAAAGTCATCATCTCCTTTCTATTGTCTAGCCTTAATTAAAACTTACGTCACTTCCGGTTTGTCGGTGGTCGTAACAGCAAAGACGTCAACTTTTCCCACCGTTCTTTTCCTCTTTTGCGTACGGGTTCGAGCCTGCCTTCCTACTACCTCTTTTTTTTTTTTTGCTCAACATACACCTCCAAACACCCGGTCAACGCCGGGCTGAAATGCTAGTATATCTATAAAAGTATAAGTGTGTGTGTGTGTGTCTGTCTGTATATTTCCCCACGCAGTAACTATCAATTTTTAGTCTACAGATCGAAATTTGATATGCAGGGTACTGAGATTTGGGGAAATCTTTGTAATCGGTTTTCGGTCAGAAATTTGGCTGTTAAGGGATCAAAGTTCAACGATTTGACCTTTGAGAACTCTACCAAACACTTCCAACAATTTTGTGTCTAAATACTTAAAATTTTAGATATAGGTGCCTTGGACATGGACCTAACTTAATAACTTAATTTGAGTCCAAAACAATAAGTGTTAAGGGGTTATAATAGGGGGCAAAGATATAAAAAAAAATTGACCGCCTTTTTTTTGCTCAACATACACCTCCAAACACCTGAATGAAATGCTAGTATATCTATAAAAGAGTGTGTGTGTGTGTGCATTTCCCTACGCAATAACTCTGTCAATTTTAAGTCTACAGACTCGAAATTTGATATACAGGGTACTGAGATTTGGGAAAATCGATGTGATCGGGTTTCAGCCAGAAATTTGGCTGTTAATGGGTCAGTTCAACGATTTGACCTTTGAGAACTCTACCAAACTCCTCCGACAATTTTCGGTTAAACACTGGAAATTTTAGATATATGTTCCTTGGACATAGATCTAACTTAATAACTTGATTTGAGCCCAAAACAATAAACGTTAAGGGGTCATAATAAGGGTCAGAGTTTTAAAAACATTGACTTCCGCGGTCTCTACTAAATTACTCAGACAATTTCTGGTCTAAACATTTGAAATTTTACATAAAAGTGTATTCAGAGATAGGGCAAGCTTTTTAATCGGTTTGCGTCGAACATTTTTATTTACCAACATATAAATGTATGTATGTTTGCATGTCTGCCTAAAAGCTTCGACAGAGGCGACGGAGTTTTACAAGATCAGTATCGTTTTGAAGTTCGACCTTTCAGACGACAAACATCGAAAAATTGGCTAAAAATATTAATATCTTCACCTTCAACTGGGCACTTTTCTACAGGGGTGGGGGTCGCTTTTTTTCGCCGATATTTTCGAAAATCATCCTCTCCTTTCGATTGTCTAACCTTAATTTAAACCTACGTCACTTTAGGTTTGACGGTGGTCGTAACAGCAAAGACGTCATGTTGTTTTTCCGTTCTTTTCCCTTTTTGCGGTACGGGTTCGAGCCTGCCTTCCTACTACTATTTTTTTATTTCTTTTGCTCAACATACATCTCCAAACATCCGGGCAACGCCGGGCACCCACGCTAATATATATATATATATATATATATATATATATATATATATATATATATATATAATTATTATTATTATTTTTTTTTTACTATAATAATTAAATATATATATATACACAGCATAATCACGTTGACACGCCGGTTTCCGTTAGATCATTTAAGTTAAGCAATGTTGGTCCTGGTCAGTACTACAATGGGTGACCGTTTGGAAATCAGGGTGCTATATGTGCCCTCCGCTTAACTCGGCAATGTTTTCAGTCGTCATAAATATCTCCTTGCCATAAGAATCAAGCAGTGCCGATCCAGGAGTGATGTGGTTGATGATTGCACAACTCTAACCTTACAATTACACACGCTACTAACCTTACAGGAAGTAACATTGTCTTTTGAGACAAGATGGAGGAATCATTTATCGAGTCACGGATCCCAGCAACCTAATACAGCACAGATATATTATATATTAGATAAGCTTTGTACCGGATTAAGCAAGGTCGAACTGAGCATTTTTCAGAAATAAGAAAATTAGCCGCCAAAGTGAAGTTAGAAAATAAAGACTCGAACCAGCATATGGAAACATGTAATCAGTTTTCAAATTTTCGATCACATGAGCTAATAAAATCCTTACGTGTACGTACGTTATCTATATATTGAGCATAAGCACACTAATACGAAAGAGGAAAAACATGGAGATAGAGAGAGAGAGAGAGAGAGAGAGAGAGAGAGAGAGAGAGAGAGAGAGGGGGGGGTAAACAAAGTTAATAACGAAGAACCAGCTTTTCTCATTTACTCTACCTCTCTGTTGATCGTAACTGCCTAAACCGGCTCAAATTTTTGCTCCCATACATACCTAATCAATCTAATGGCGAAACCTTATTACAAAAAAAAAAAAGAAAAAAAAAGGCACATATTCCATACAATAAAGACGAATTAAAAGGTGTTATCTAATATTGTAAGAGTGTCCCCTATTTCAATGACTGGGTTACGTTAATAAGCAAAAGTTTTATAAATAAATTTCTTTCATCATTCATTTTCGCCATCTATTTGCTTAGGATTTGAATAATAATTTTCTTTATTTCCAATCGATTTTTACATTTTTATATTTAGCCTGCCCAAACCATTTTTGTCTTGCTTATTGTTGACAGAAACAGAATCGAAGACGAAAACCCTCGTATATTTCGATGTCATCTTCCTATTACACGATTCACCGTGCTCTACTTTTATAAGGGATATTTCTTTCCATATTCCCCACTTGCAAGTCACACAGGTGGATATTTCCGGAATAATCTTTCATATTTCTTTGCGTTAACACATAAAGATTACTTTCCTCGATAATTACGTGTCTTAAAGATATTACCCATCATTTCATAACCTTGTTTTTTTTAACGAATGCAAATTAATTAAATATTGCTATATAACTTGTCGTTTTGTTTGTGAAATCAATCCCTTTTGATTTTTAGAAGTTTCGACCTGGCGGTAATATCCCGGAAACTATCGAACTCATTCTAATAATTGACTGCCCAGGTTGTATGATATCCTTTTTCTATGACTTTTAAGCACCACTTAAATAACTTTTAAATAACATTTTCAAAATATGTACTGAAAACCAAAATATTTGTTTATTCATAGTTGAACATTTTGATAACTGCATTTTATTTCCTCTGATGCCATTATTGAAAATCCATGGATTAAGGAAATAAATATAAATTTTCTCCATATATTCTTTGTTTCAAACAAGAAAATTCTTAACGTAAATATATTTGTATATTTTAACATACAGAATTTAACTTTAATCATTAAACACACACACACACACACACACATATATATATTATTCTTTTATTTATGATAACATTTTATCGTTTTAGTTTTGCTTTAATTAGATTTTTTGTTTTCCTGGGTTTTTGTCGATATTATGTTTATCTATTGATTTTATTCATCAATAAATTAAGTCAACTTTATTCTGGTAGTTCCTTAAATTGTAAACTTTCAGTTTCAGAGGGAAATATTAAGGAAAAAGTAAGAGAATTTGAAAAAGACTAATTCCTAAATTATATACAACCGTAAATATGACTTTACGAAATTAAAAATAAACCCCTTAAAATATATAAAAAATATAAAAATATATAAAACCAGGATATAAATTAATCAATTGTCCTCTTCCAAGCACGCGACTCTGTATCGTTAATAGGTTTTAGTGTTTAATCGAATAGTTTGCTTAATGGTCAAATCCAGTTTTATTTCTCATATATATGTATATAAATATATATATATATATATATATATATATATATAATATAAAGCTGACCGTGTGTGTGTGTGTGTGTGTGTGTAGTCACGCATAGGCTCCTATATAGTTGAATATTTAGAAAAACTGATTACATATAATGATAGAAGATGTATCGAGGATCAGGAATAGGTATGTTTGATCTGGCAGAACGGTGATTCATAAAAGTTGTGGGGTCTGCATTCATGCCTGATCCACAAAGTATGGAAATAAAAAATTTAAAAATTAAAAAAAAAAAAACGTTTGCAAGTGTTTTTGATATAGATGTACATAATAATACTTTGATAAGTATGTTTTAACTTAAATAGGGATGGTATAATAAAATTGTGGGGTCTACGTTCGCGCCTGGCCTCCATAGAATGGAAATAGGCCACAAACTTTAATAAAGACTTTTCATATCTATCTGCGTAAGTATACTTTGATAATTATGTTTCAGCTTGAAGAAATATGGTATAATAAAATTATGGGGTGTTCGTTCGCGCCTGACCTCCATAGAATGGAAATATGTCACAAAGTTTAACAAGTTTTTTTTTTAAGTTGAGTTTGGAGTTGAATCATATTGTGTCGAATAAATTCACCTAATAAATTCACGTTCTATTAAAGCAAAAAAAAAAAGTCGGAACTTTAGACAATTCTCGACACAAATTTTGCAGAACTCGGTTTTTTCCTTCTCCACTTGCACGTGGCACTCTTTTGAAAATAGATAAATAGATAAATAATAAAAAATAAGAACGTTACTTGTTATCGTGTCAAAAGAAGGAAAAAAACCCTGCTCACGTGATTACGTGTCTTTTTAAAAACATTTACATAAACTTTTTTATTTTTATTTATATATCTGTTTAAGCTTTTTTGTCAGTGTACTAGAAGGAATTCAGTTGATTGCAACCCTTTCTGCGTGTTCTTTACGTTACAGTAGTACAACCCTGAATCCGACGGCGCAATACTACACCGTTCAATACTGTAAAACTGAAACGAAACTGTTCTGCTTGAAAAGGGCGCCATTTTCTTCTTATTCATATTTATATCGATTCTTTGCTTTAAAAAACTAAAGTAATTACGTGTTTACTTTTTTAATATCCCATTTTGCTGTTTCGGATTATTTTACTAAAGTAAGTAAAGCTTCATTATTTTTCCAAACTGTTTTTGTTTCTTTGTTTTTCGATATTTCGTCGATATTATTTAGTAAGAGTGTTTAGCAGAAAAGCCAACAAACGACTACCCGAAAAAATAAATATACAAGAAATAAATGTTAACATAGTCAATGTTTTTTTTTTGTTTTGAAATAGTTTTAAATGCTATTTACTTGAAATAATTTCAGCGAACCGAAATTAAAACGAAATTTGAGACGATAACTACTTAAATGAATTTTTATATAAACTACACATGCCATAATCGAATATTCCTCAAGCACAAAATAACGGAAAACATTAAAATATGTTTATAAATATTCCTTACGTTGACGGAACTCTCTTAAATTGTTAACACAGAATGCTCAGGTGCCCCCCTTCAAATCGAAAACAGGGCTCTCCATTTCAAAGTCGCTGCCATTTTGATTTTTTTAAACTGGTTCGTGAATTAAAATTTTTTTTTTTTTTTACAAACTACTTAAAAATACAAACCAATGAAATTTTCTACCATAAATGTAACTTTTATTGACTATGGTAACATTTATTTCTTGTATATTTATATTATTATATATATATAAAATTTTCTCTTTGTAAGGAAACATCATTTTGTTGGTCATTCTTGGCTACGAATGGAAACAAAGTTGATATAAAAAAATATATATTTTCGCGAAAACTATCTTTACTTTCATCATATTTTGCTTAGGGTAAAATTTTTGAGTATCAACCCCCTCGTTTTCATAACCTATCATACTTTCATCAATCACAGTCCATTTTCTGTAGGCTGTTTTTGAACCTAGTCAACGACGGGTACTTCTGTTAGTATATATATATATATATATATATATATATATATATATATATATATATATATATATATACGTGTTTCGTCGTCTACAGCTCATCAGAGTGGCTGAATCTAGCGATAGGTACAATGCACTTACATATAAATAATTGAATTCATTAAAAAGGTATCGCGACCAAAAACAAATAAATAACACCTACATAAAAAAATCGCGATATCCAGCAGTAGTGCGAGATGGGACAGTGTAGGCTTCTTTCCATTTCGAATCTTGCTTGATTCAACCAATCTGATGAGTCGTAGACGACGAAATACGTGTCAGTGGATAATTATATTTTAAAAACAATATATATGCCGCTCCCGATTTGGGGGTACCAAATTGGTAAAAGGGAACATTATTCCCAATTCGCATTTAAGTAAAAATGCACTTACATATAAATAATTGAATTCATTTAAAAAGTATTGCGAACAAAAGCAAATAAATAACCCTCTCTCTCTCTCTCTCTCTCTCTCTCTCTCTCTCTCTTATATATATACGCGCGCATGCACACACTAGCAGGACCCGTTAACCGGCGTTGCCCGGTGGTAGCATGTATCCCCCACCCCGCGAAAAAATTTTTTTAAATACAGCTGTTGTTTTTGTCGTTTGCCAACCCCAAACCTCCTCCTGTTAAAAATGGTTCAGGATAAAGTTCAGAGCAAGTTATTTTAGTTGGCAAGACTGGAGTTATAGTAACAAAAAAAAAAAAAAAAAAAAAACATTGAACCCGGTGTCTCTTAAAGGGAACTAAATTCCTGTAGTCACCTGTACGTTACCAGATATAAATGTAAACGCTATTTAAGAAAGTGACCGTTTTAATTAAGCTGTAAAAGTAAACATTATAAACAGAACGGTTTATTTAAATAACAAACAATGGTGAATCTGCTTTTTAAACTTTAAATGGGTTAAATTTAATCACGTTATGATTGAAAATGTAATCGTGCAAAAAGCTGAAATAATGTTATTATTCTGAAGGCCATTCTTTGCATGGGGAGGTTGTTTAATAACTAATCTGTGCTTCAGCCTTATAATGTAAGAAAAAAATATCGTAAAACATGAATTTAACCTGAAAAAAAAATAATTCAAAATTGCACCTCCATCCACCCACCCACCACATAAAAATTTAAAATACGGCTGTTGTTTTTGTCGTTTGCCAACCTCCAACCTCATATAAAAAATGGCTTTCGGAATAGACAACCCATTTTGTGCCTGGGGGTGGAGTTGTCACAAAATTTGCTGGAAGGTTCAGGGTATGGTTCAGGGCAAGGTATTTTAGTTGGCAAGACTGGAGTTATGGTAACAAAAAAAAAAACAAAAAAAAAAAACAAACATTGAACTCTGTGTCTCTTAAAGGGAACTAAATTCCTGTGGTCACCTGTACGTTACCAGATATAAATGTAAAGGCTATTTAAAAAAGTGACCGTTTTAATTAAGCTGTAAAAGTAAACATTATAAACAGTTTATTTAAATAGCAAACAATGGTGAATCTGCTTTTTAAACTTTAAATGGGTTAAATTTAATCACGTTACGATTGAAAATGCAATTGTGCGAAAAACTGAAATAATGTTATTATTCTGAAAGCCATTCTTTACATGAAGTAGGTGTTTAGTAACTAATCTGTGCTTCAGCTTTACAATGTGAGAAAAAATGTCGTAAAACATGAATTTAACATGAAAAAACTATTTTAAAATTGCGTGGTACCATAAGCACCAAGTTATGTTGGTATATGGTCGCATATGATATTGTACTCAACCATCATATGCATCTGAGATCAATATCTACTTTAAAAATTTGGTGCTTATGCATTTTTGGTACCACGCTATTTGTAATTAGTGTTTTCAGGTTAAATTCAACTTTCACGCTATTTTTTTTTATTCAATCGTAAGGTGGAAGAATATTTACAAAAAGACCCTCGCCTCCCCAATGTAAAAATAATTACTCAAAATTATACTTTGTATTGTTCAACACTTTGAATTATAAACTATAAATGAAGCTCATTATGAAACTTCATCTGACATTATTTCTTTTTTTTTTCTTTTTGTAAATATGAAGAATCTTTTCACCCTCGAAGAAAAACTCCTTTAAAATTACCACTTTTAAAGGTTTTGGGGGTGCTGAAAACAAAAATAACGTATGAAAATCCGGCATACGAGTAAGTTCCAAGATATGAATAAATGTTAACTAAAAAGTGGGGATCACTTTTCTATAATAATTTTAAGTGAAATGAGCACCAACTTTATGGCCACATTTTTTCGGGGGAGGGGTGTTAACGTAAATGAACACAATTTAATGTAAAATGAACACTCACTTTTTTTTTTGTTTGTGGTTGGTGCACGTCAAATCGATTATTAATACCTGATAGCCCCCCCCCCTCCAAAAAAAGTTGAGTTTCAGTTTACGGTAAATTGTGTACATTGTACGCTAACCTCCCAAAAGACGGCCATAAAGTGGGTGATCATTTTACGTTAAATTATTATATACAAGTGATCCCCTACTTTTTTTTAAACTAACAGTATTTAATATTTTTGAAAATACTCGTTTGCCGAAATTCTAAACGTTATTTTCGTTTTCAGCATCCCCGAAAAAATCTTGAAATTAACATTTCTTTATATATGTTAAACTATGTGTAGTAATTTTAAAGGATTGGTCGGAGGTAGAGAGAATGCTCATATTTACCCTTTTTTATTTGTTAAATAACATGGTTAAGTGAAATTAAAATTTAATGACATCTTTACATGTGTAATAATAGCGTGATGTAATTTTATCCATTTATAGTTTGTGTATATAAACAAACGTGCAAACATATAAATCGAATCGGACACTCGAAAACCAAATGAAACGAAATATTATCCCATGCGTCCCTAGAAATACTATTACGGTATCTTTATTAATAGAATAAAAGGTTAATTGAAATTAATTGTTAACCACATGGTAACATGGGAAATAATAGCATGATTTAATTTTATCCATTTATAGTTTGTGAAGCAGTTATAATATAAACAAACGTGATCGGCTTCGCGAAAACTAAATGAAACGAAATGTTTTTCTCAAGCGTCCGTAATAACCTTTTAGTGTAAACGAATTACTGTCTCGTTATCTTTATTACCAAAATGAAATATAATTAATAATGAATTGTCACTGTATCTTTATTACTAAATAAGGTATAATTAATAATTATTTGTCACTGTAAATGAAATAAAAGTAAACACCAATGAAAATATAAAACTCCAATTTCCGTTTGTTAAAATAACACGACAAATAAGCAATAGACCAAGTTGTTTGTTTCCTACTGATAGGGATGGTAATAATTAAAATGTAATGCAAATCATTTTCTTTTTCGAGATTGCTAAGTTTGTAATCAAAGTATATAATATGTAATGATTCTACTCAGGGAAGCCATGTTTGTGTTAATCTCTGTAGCATTCATTTTTTAATGATGTTTCGGTCAATCCGGAATGTCCGAATATGGAGACGTCAACCAATGAGATTGTGAGGAATCGTAAGAGGGAGAAATCATTATTTGAGTAATAGTAAAGCGTTAAGAGTATGCGATGTGTAAGAAATTACTAGTCAGTTAATGAAATTAGAAAAAAAAAGTGTGTAGAATAGGGTCGTAAGAGGACTTATGGAAGAGGGGAGAAATTAGAGCTACTTCCTCTGTAGGTTATGATG
This sequence comes from Euprymna scolopes, assembly GCF_053919585.1. Classification (NCBI taxonomy): domain Eukaryota; kingdom Metazoa; phylum Mollusca; class Cephalopoda; order Sepiida; family Sepiolidae; genus Euprymna; species Euprymna scolopes. Next base: position 58,423,168 of record NC_136484.1, on the reverse strand, counting down.
ATGATGAAGATGGCGCTCCTAGGAATAAATGTAACGTTTTAATATTGCGAAATAATGTGCATGTAATGACATTCTGTAGTTAAATAAGGTAATGGTTAATAGCGTAAACATAATAAATTTTTAGGTGCAATCTGTTGTTGTAAACTTACAGTATTTTACTTCATAGGGGAAAACTGCGCCTCTTTTATTATATACAATATATATATATATATATATATATATATATATATATATATATATATATATATATATATGCGGAAATATATTTTCTCAGAATATATCCCAATCCTTATTTAAGAATCTCGATGTAATTACAGAGCAATATGGTGAATAAATGACAAAGGGCTATATTCTAAACTTTATGATGTTGACCATCTTATAATTTATTCCTTGAATTCAGTTGACATTTACAATTCTTTACTGTATCTGTTTCGTATCGCAAAATACAATCCCTTAATTATTATATCAATCAGTGAATCTGTTATGTCTTAAACTTATCAGAAGAAATAGCAACAATCAATCCGTCCAAAAGAAATAAAGTGTATTTTGACATGATTAAAATCCGAAAATTGGAATAGAAGTTGTAAATATCGTATAATATGTTTCCATTACGCCATTTTGAAATTCAAAATGGCGTAATGGAAACATATTATGAAATTATTTTACTTTAAAAATGTAAATTTAAAATTTTGCTTTGGAATATATTTGAAATCTACTTTACAAATATAGATTTTAATTTTATATTAAATATATATAAATTTTAATGTTACTATAAACATATAAACTTGGTTGACGAGCAAATTTATTCTGGTGAAATGAAATAAAGGTCTTAGTGAAATTAAGAAGTGTTACAAAATTAACTAAATTTTAAAGAAATTTACAAACTTTCCTGATTGGTTAAATTGTTTATCTTTATTCTGCTATCTATTTATTTATATCTGCTTGTAGGCTTTTACTTTAACATTACTACGTAATGTCTGTATTCGTCATCTGGTTTTCTTAGTTTATTAAGAGAGCCTATTTTCTGTGTAAACATGTCTTAAACAATTCTTAATAGGATCGTTAATGGTCCTTATTATATAATGCTTCTCCGCGTTACACAGGAAACATTGCTTCGAGGCTGGGGAGTATGATGGCTTCTGTTTCGTTACATTTTACGGTTAAAACTGTCTCCTTCGCCCTTTAATTCCCACACTTTAGCTACTAAAGCTGTTTTAATTCTTATTCTTTATCTATAAAGAAGATTCTGTGTAATCTCTGTTTGAACGTCGCCTTAGTAATACCTATGAATTTTTCTGCCCCCCCCCCCTTCTTCACTAGGCTGATTTGTGATCCTCGTCTCATATACGGCGGATTTCACCTTGCAATTACCATCTAGTGGGCAATTTTCCTCAGCCTTGCAAGAGCAGCCAGTACTTTCCCTCATCTTTGGCACATTTGAAATGATGATCTTTATGGATGGAGTTGTGGATGAGCTAATTTTCATTGTATTCCTATTAAATAATCTGTGTAGTTTATGCTGTGGTGGAAATTTTTTTCTGGAAGCTTGAAGAATATATGATTCACTCGTGTTTTATTGCTGAGGGGAAAGGGGGGAGCGAACCAAATGATATTTCGCTTCCTATTGTGGTTGTTTTTTTAGCTTGTTGATACTAAGTGGGCTGGTATGAGATTTTTGTGAAACCACTTTTGCGGGGTACTTTGTTATAATACAGAATTTGTGGAGGTCTGAGATTCTTTTACTAATGTTAGCGATCATATTTTTGAAGACTATAGGGGGATGACAAGATTCTTTAATTATATATATTTATGATATCGTTGTAATTGTGAGAATGTTTATGTGTCTCATTTACTAAGGCTAGAGTTGTGTCTAGGAAATTGGTATTAATAGTTATCTTAAATTGTGGTTCATGAAATGTTTCTTAAGTTCTTTCTAAGCCAACTTAAGGTGTTTTCATTTGCAGTCAATGAAAAGTATAAGTCGTCGTCTGTATAACGACCAAAGAAATGATTGGGGCACTTTTTAGATTCTCCAGCATCAGCAATTCGCAGGCATCTGCACTGTCGTAAATCCTCCAGAGCTACATCAAATTAATCCTTGAAGTTTGATTTTTTTCTCCAGATTTTGTCTTCAAAGAACATAGCCTGCATTATTCTTTTCTTATCTAGATCACTATAAGTTACAATGAGCAAGGAGATAAAGTTTTTCTAACTTTGAAAGACCATAAAGAAAATTTCACAAATAAGCCATACAAAAAGTGAAAATAGGTTTGGACAGCAAATGAATTATTGAATAAATAGTAAAAACAATAAGAAGCAAACCTAACACTAACCTATGGCTAAATACACATTTAGTGCTAAATTCGTTTCACAAAATATAAGAGTTACATAGGTGCAGATTCAGCAACTAGATATAGTAGACTTTAATTCATCTACAAAAGAAACCGTAGTATTATGAATCGCATCAGCATACAGAAAAATTTTTTTTAATGAAAACCTTAAAAAATATAAAAATATATAAAACCAGGATAAGAATTAATCACCCCTCCCTCCTGGTGTGCTACGAAAATGTCTCTAAATTGTTGACATGTGTTAGTGTTTAATCGAAGGGTTTGCTTAATTATCAAAGGGAGGTGACACTTTCGAACCCAGTTTTAAACTTGACGCTTTCACAAAAGAGAATGTGTTGCGCTCAAACAAAACAAAATAAAAATATATCAAATAAATGTCAGCTCGATCTTTGTTTGAGAGAAGCTCACCCAATGGTTAATAAAAACATCAACACGTGAGAGAGAGAGAGCACATTACGAAACACTATAAAATAACTGTCTCACCAACTGAATTGTTTATGAATCTACAATAGGTGTTAGATGAATCTGGAATAAGAAAAATACTGCTTATGTATAACTTCATTAGATTTTATCCGGATATGATAACCATAAAAATACCGATTTTAAACATTATCGAATCATTACTGGAAACTAAAAATTAATAATGCCAATAATTTAGTAGAAAATGGTACGATGGGCCAGTTCATGTAGATATTTAGATAACCTGTGTAGATTATGCTTAAAATTAAATATTTTAAAGATTCCAAAAAACTTACTAATCTGTAAAAGCGAAATAGTAATCAACCATAAACATAGAATAAACTTTAATTTATGATAACAAATACTGAACAAATAAATTAATTGAAATCAATATTTAAAGTATCAATGCCTAATTAACTTATAACTCGGCACATTCACAAAACGGGATGCGTTGCACCCAAATACAACGAAGTAAACATATCAGCCGCGCCTTTGTTTTAGAGAAGCTCAGTCATTGACTAATAAAAATACGAGTACGTGGAAGAGAAATAACAACGAATCCGATTGGTTATTTTGCTAGACTAAAACCCATACGAGGATATAAAAAAACAAAGAGTAAAAAAATGTGAACTTCATCCCACGATTCAATACACCGATAAAATGCAGTACTCAGCTTTACTCACGTTGCACTAGTGAGGTAAATACTGAAAATGAATACTTAATACATATCACTTTATAATATTATACGTTTTTTTTTGTGTTTTTTTACATAGGCGTCACCACTTATCAAGGCCGATAAGCCACTCAAGGATAAGGGTTAAAGAGTGTAGAGTAGTCAAAAGGACAATATAGTAATCGATAGTAATGGAACTTCGGTAAATTTGTTAAGTGGAACGGCTCATCAGAAACTTGTTCACGTGCATAATATTATATATATATATATATATATATAATATTATATGTGTGTGTATAATGGTTGTATAGATTGATTTCCTCGATATAAATCCAATGAAACCCGCGTGATTATTAAAGAGTGCTCAATCGAGGACAGATGATATGGTATGTAGTCTGTTTATTATACAAACGTTATTGGTTACATATGTACATACATGTTTTAGTGGAATCCCACTTCATTAGACCCCCCCCCCAATATTGAATTCAATGTCGCCCATTTTTTTGGTCTGATGAACTGTTCTCTTTGAATTGGGATTATACTGAAACATGTATGCATATATGTAACTTATAATATTTGTATAATACACAGACTATATATATATATATATATATATATATATATATATATATATATATGTATATATATATATATATATGGAGAAATGTGACTTATTGAATTAGACAGTTGCTTAAATTACATTTAAATTATTGAGGAAATGCCATGAAAAAATTTTCATCGTCAGCATTTTTTCTAGTTAAATATGTGTATCTTTAATGTATAAGACATTATTCATTAATTTATATCAAGGACAAAATTGCAAAAGTCAAGAAATTGTTTCCATAATTTGTCAATTAATGAAATCAGATGCAAAATCTTTGGCATTCTTTTCATTTATTTTTTTATTTTTCGTTAATATAAAAAAGAAGTCTGCTTTCTTGATTTTCAAGTCTGATTAACAACTGTAAAACTGCAGGTTGTTTATTTCCAAGAATCGAGTTGAAAACGGTCTATCTAATATATGGAACAATTAATTATCATCTACATAAAATAATATATATATGAATAAATGTCGGTTAATCATACAACTAATACGATTTGTCCGTTTTATGGGATATTAGTATTTTTCGAGTTATTTAATGCTGGGTGCCAGTCATTTTGGTAAACTTCTTTATATTTCAGTTTCTTAATATCCTCAAATATGTATGCGTTATATTTGCTTCAACTAGTTATTCATGGTATAAATGTCCGTGTAGACCACAAAATGAAGTTGAATGTCATACCCACGACCTATTCTACTTAACCTAGAAATGAGACCCAGCCAAGTACTAGCATTCCAATGTTAAATAATATGGGCTACGTTTTCAGCGAAAGGGCGTTAAAGTTCGTTAGTTACCTATGGTGAAAGTTGACGAGATCATGTGACTTCCGGTAAGATCTCTATCACTCATTTAGTTGACATGTTTTGCATGCTTCCCCCAAAATGGGAACAGCACGTGTCGAACGGTTGATGCAGTGAAATCATGCGCATTTTCTGATTCTGTCTTCTAATATATAAACAGCTATATGTCTGTCTGTCTGTCTCCATATTTTCAAACTTTATCTCCACCGAAACTAAAAGTCGCAAAGCAGCACTAAGGGACTCAAATTATTGAATTTTTTACGGACCGTTATTTTATGGGTTTTTAGCCGGTTAAAATAGTTTCTAAGGGACCAAGAATGGGTCATAACTGAAAAAAAAATCGTTATACATTTTGTTAATTCATCTTAGTTATTTTTAATTTTTTTATTTTTAACCGATTCATATGCGTGTCACGTTAGTACAGTGGAATGCTACAGTTTCGGGTTCGATTTTAACTGATGGCACCTAGACACCTTTTTTATATTTAAAAATAACAACTATAATAATATATACGAAATTTGGATATTAAAATATCATATTTAAGCGTATTTTACACCCGGGTAAAGCTCCCTTCCCACTAGTATTTAATAAACCTTTTATAAACTAAACAACAAGTGTCGGCGTGATTTTGCATCAACGGATGAAAAAGCAACCTGAGCTCACAACGATGATGGCGACGGTTACAGTGGCGGCGAGAAGACCAACCCGTGTGTGTTTTATTAACAAAATAGGTTTACGACGACGACGACGACGACGACGACGATGATGATGATGATGATGATTATAGCAGTCACATCTTGTATAAAATGTTCATATACTAAACTGTAAGGCGTAATGTAACACTGGGTGAGAGTGGATCTAAGAGTAATAATTACTGATAAATTACGTCATTCATCGTAAAGCTCCAAAAACACAAGTCGGTCAATCTAATATGAAATAAATAATTGTTCCATATAGTGTTCTTATATCTGACCGAAACTTTCTCTTTGAAATTTTCTTCGTCTCATGATGCTTTGTAATTTCTGTTTGGTGGTGCTTATTGTAATAACGCCACCATAAAAAAAAATAAATAAAAAAGAACACATAATATATTTTTAATAACTCTTTTTGCGTAGGTACTCCAATAGTCATAAACACTTGTCGCCGTGATGCATTCTATTTTTGATTTGATTTGATTTTAATTTTTAAAACGCTCTCTATTCTGACGTTTGGACATTTTGTGAATTTTATTTCAGAGGTTTTGTTCCCATAAATCTAATATATAAAGGCTATATGTCCATCTGTCTTCATATCTTCAAACTCTATCTCCTTCGAAACTAAAAATTGCAGAGCAGAGTAGCGCTAGAGGCCTCAAATGATTGGATTTTTTTTACGGACCGTGTGTCTTTAGTCGGTTAAAATAGTTTTTAAGGAGTGAAAAATGGGTCAAAATTGAAGAAAAAAAATCGTTATACATTTTGTACATTTATCTTAGTTTATTTTTAATTTTTAATCTGTTTATATGCGTGTCTCGTTGGTACAGTGGTAACGTCACCAGCTTTGAATGCTACAATTTTGCTTTCGGTTTCGATTCTAGCTGATTTTTTACTTTTGAAACCACGACTTTATAATAATATATACGAAATCTGAACGAATTAAAATATCATATTTAAGCGTATTTTACGACCGGTCAAAGTCGGGTGCACCCCCCCCCTCTAGTAATATAGTAAGCGCTTTGTATTATCGTAATTTTCAATTTAGAGACATAAACAATACGGTGACACAATAATTTTATTATGTAGGTAATAATTAGACTATTTAGAAATAGAGCACACCCTGTTGTAGATTAAATTACATGATGACGTTTTCATTTTAACTAAGTACTGTTTTTATTTTAAGTATATATATATTGATACACTTCTTAAAATAAGTTAAAAAAGAAAAAAAAAACGAGCGCATTCTAATTCCAAGAAAAACTGGCCAAAACCGTTCCCACATATCTGTCGTGTCTTTCGCTCTTTTGTCGCCTGTTTATTCTATATTCTCGTAACATTACCATTTCGATGCATTTCTAACCTGTCCTCGTATTCATCCTATATTGCATGATAATTACTAATCTGGAATTAGATGTTCCTTTCTACAAGGATACGGTTTTAATATCGTCTAAAACAACCAATCTAGACTGGGAAAAAAAACTCAATAGTTTCCAGAGTGCATTTTTTTTATGTCTTGATTTTTCTCTCACGAAGAAAAGCGAAATAAAACAAAACCAATGATTAGAGCTCGGATTAAAGATTACGAAAATCTGTATAAATTATTTAATATTTATAAAAAAGAGATGTCTGAAGACTTGTGTTAACGAGAATTATCGTGCTTATTCTTTTTTCTTTTATTTATTTATTTTTTTTTTTTACTTTCCAATACTGAACGTTCTTGCAACGATGCAATTACTGTTTTAGTTGGGTATATGTAACGTTGCTGTGCAGTTACCTTAACGTTGGAATTAACTATTTACCTAGCTTCATCTGACCGATAATCTCTAATGTTTTCACAATGTCATGGTCACTTTGCACTATGCTGTAGCTGAAACATTCTGAACTGATCAAATAACACGCTTTCATATATATATATATATATATATCATACATTTTAATTGTGAATCACTAATTTATTTAACGTGACTCCTTTTTTTTACATGGTGGTCACCACTTATCAAGGCCCGGAGGACACTCGGGGATAAGGGTTATTGCGTGTACAGTAATCAATGGGATAGTATCGTAGTAATCGTTAGTATTGGAGATTTAATAAAGTGTCTTACTTAAGGGGGCGATTAATCAGGAATTTGTTTATGATGGACTTGAAGACATCCAAGTTGTAATCAGGTGGGAAACAGGCAAACGGAAGAGAGTTCCAGTCGTGCACTTCTAAGAAAGAAGCTTTATTCATGGAATCTACGTTTTGATTTAGGCACAGATAAAGAGGCACATTTTAACTGTGTCGTTATACTTTAAACCTCTCAGGCTCACACGCTGTCTGGTACCGTCGCAAAGGAACAAACAAATAAAATATGTAAGAAATAAAAATCCGACTCGGCATGTTTTGTTTTTTTTAATGCAAATGAAATGCATTTATTCGTGGTTATCCCAAAACATTATATTTTCAAAGTCTTTTCGCACACACGTGTGCGTTTTAAAAGTCTCCGTCTCTTCGCCACTTCACACGGCCCCAGCCGGTGCTTTCTCGCCCTCGACTCATACGTCCATCTTTCCCGACACGCAACTTGCTTCTCTACTCGACCACATGGTGCAATTTTGTCTCCCTTTCTTGCGCACAATTTTTAGTTTGCAAACGTGCTTTAACGGCTGCTGTTGCTCATATTGTCGCTAGCCAGCTATTCTTCGGCTGCTGCTGCTGCTGCTAATTTTAGCACACTACCCATGTACCGGGGGAGAGGGAGGGCCGATTTCTCAATCCCATTTTCCGACCCCTGTGACACAGTTGTTGTAGTGAGAAAGAACTAAATATCTCCAGCTCGTAATGCATATAAGTATAGGTTTAAATTGTCTTAAAATAAGTTATTGTATTCTTTTAATATTCGGTCGACATAAAGTAAAGCTATGAAGAGATACTTTCTCAAATCAGTTAATACTCGAAAACTATATTTAATATGTTTTTTATTCATTAAAGAAGGTATGTATTACAGCATAGATATTCTTTAGATTCTTTTGAAAATAACATTAACGGTGCGTTTGATAAAGGTCTATGCGAATATTCCCCTTTTACATTTAATCGTATACTGAGGAAATAGAGCTAATTATATATGTGTGTGTGTATGTATGTGTGTGTGTGTGTGTGTGTGTGTGTGTGTGTGTGTGTGTGTGTGTGTGTGTGTGTGTGTGTGTGTGTGTGAAGAATTTCTATTTTACATTCTTATAATTTTTGTTTTGTTTTGGTCGAAGATGACTTTTTTTCTAAAGCTTTGAAAAAATTTCGGGGTACAAATGAATGCCCTGTAACAAATAGAATCGTATATTTAAATATAAAATTTCCTTTATTAATAGAAACATTTTTCTGCGTTGTCTTTATTTCTGCACTCACGAAGGTGTACAAAAGCAAAATGGAGGAATATTTTGTATCTAAAAGTTCAAAAATTTTAGCTGACAATAAAACATACGTAGTCAGTTCATTATAAAGCGAGAAACGGCCAATAACTATACACTGTTTGTTATTTGCTCCGAACTTGGATAAATGTAAGTTTTATCATCGATTTTAAGTACTTTCCTCTATAAATATTGCAATAACACACACACACACACACACACACACACACACACACAAATGTATATACAGTTAAAGCCGAAATTATTGATACCCTTTCAATTTTTGCGTTTTTTGGGGGTAAAAAA
>NC_136484.1:58351398-58408898 GCF_053919585.1 Euprymna scolopes | reverse complement strand
CCACCTAGATGAAAATAATCATCAAGATTTAATGCATTTCTTAAAATTAAACCCTTAGGACTAACAAATCGTTAACTTTTTGTCATTATACACCGATTATTAACAATAAATACCTAAGCCAGTTCACAGTATCCTAGATATAAAATAGCATAAAAGATTTCTAAACATACGCATCTAATACAAACTATTAACACTAATATAAAAGTATTTTAAAAATACCTGTTAAATATATTAAAACAACATATAGTTTCATATGAATGCAGAACACTTAAAACCGTGAGAAATTGACTGCGTATAAGAAATCTTTAAGCAAAAATGTATGTACATCTACAAAATATTTAACAAGAAATGCACCTTGAAATTAATTAAATTAATTTAAAAACAGCACCCTTAAAACGAATCTTTAAACAAATTCCGACGGTTCCGAGAAGCGTCGAGTATTTACTATGGAGGAATACAAAAAGCGGGTACCATTTTGCTCTTATCCGGTGAATTATGGTTTTTGCGTTTAACCATTATCTCGGATTTATTCGACCAATGCGTAACATAGTTGTTACTGTTTAACTGTGTCGTTATAGTTTAAACGTCTGGGACCCACGCGTTATCTGGTACTCCATCGGAAAGAAACAAATTAATAAAAAAAAAGGTAAAGAAATAAAAATCCGACTCATAATATCGTTTAAGTGGAAATGAAATGCATTTATTCGTGGTTCTTCCAAAAACAGCGCACTTCATTATCTTGCAAAAATCTTTTCGGACGCACGTGCGCTTTTTTAAAGTCTTTCTCCTCGCCGCCTAGCGCTGTGTTTACACCTCCACCGTCCCCGACCCACAACTTGTTTCTCTTCTTGGCCACGTGGTGTATTTTTTTCCTTTTCTTGTGACGCAAGCTCGCGCGCACTTGCTAATTTACATGTGTTTTAACGGCGGCTGCTGCGAATATTTTCGCTAGCCAGCTATCGTTCGGATGCTGCTGATTTTCTCACACGCGCCCATTCGGTCTCTGTTACAAATGTAAGGTGCTGAACAATTCACTCGGACATAATAAGACGGTTTCTGCCCCAAACTCAGTACACTAAAACAGGCACAATAATGTACAGTTTTTAAATAAAATACCTCGCTTACAGATTATATATATATATATATATATATATATATACATAATCTACATGGTGCCCACAAAGTCTGGCTGCATAATCTACATAAATTAATCAACAAAAATAATAAAGTGCTCCATTGTGGGTTCTACAAGAGCTACTATGAAGTATTTTATTTTAAATATATATATAGTGTCCGTTTGATGTAAAATTTCATTGCTCTAATCCCGAGTTGTTACGGGATTAGAACAATGAAATTGTACATAAAACGGGCACTATATATATTTTTAAAATAAAATACTTCATAGTAGCTCTTGTAGAACTCACAATGGAGCACTTTATTATTTTTGTTGATTAATTTATGTAGATTATACAGCCAGACTTTCTGGGCACCATGTAGATTATGTAGCTAGACTTTGTGGACACCCTATATATATATATATATATATATATATATATATATATATATATATATATATATAATTATTGGTTTCATATATGCATACATGTTTTTGTTGTGACCTTTTTCAGAGAAACAGTATCATCAAACCTCGTCTTTCTTAAGACCAAGCCCAAAGTATTCATTCTTTTTAATGGGAGTCTTTATCAAATTATAATTTTATTCTAATAAATTATATTATAATAAAAACTCAACTTTATAGGTATATAGGTAATACTTTTTTCTATATACCTACAAAGTTGAGCTTTTTTCTCGCTCTGACTTTGATATTAAAAGCCTATCTTTTCCATTTAAAAATTATTAAATCGAACTTTTTAATATACTTAGTTATAGATATACGAGCAAATACATGAACGTTAATTAAATTGCACATTCTTTTGAAAAAAAAAACGAGTGTTAATGAATTAATTATTCATTATTGTTTCTTATTAGATGATTGGCTTAATTTCACGCTGAATTCTAATATGCATAGTTTCTACATTATGCATAACTGCATAGAATTTAAGATGAAAACGTTCTAGCATACGGAAATATTTATCTGTTACATCTATAAAAGGAGAATGCGTGTGTGAGGACAGCTCTCGACCTATATACTCAAATTTTTGTTATCTACAGACTTTTATGATGGAAACTAGTCTAAGAAAAGAAAAACTCCAAAATAACAACAATCCGTCCTCTGTTTGTGCCAGTAATGCGTCTGGGCATTTCATGCACACGTACATATATATATAGCAAACAGTAAATAAAACATGTTAAAAAACACTTTGAAAAAGAGTTAAAAACATATTTAATCTGAAAAGGAAACACTAGATAAGTGGATAGTCCTTAATCCGCGGAGTTTCGAAGAAATAATTTAAAGTTGAACGTCTGTGTGTGTGCCTGGTCACGAATAGGCTCCTATATCGTTGACTATTATAGAAAACTGATCACATATAATGATAGAAGATGTATCGAGACACAGGAATGGGTATGTTCGATCTGGCATAATGATGATTCATAAAAATTGTGGTGTCTGCGTTCGCGCCTGATCCACAAAGTATGGAAATAAAAAATTTAAAAATAAAAAAAAAACGTTTGCAAGTATTTTTGATATAGATGTACATAATAATACTTTGATAAGTATGTTTTAACTTAAATAGGGATGGTATAATAAAATTGTGGGGTCTACGCTCGCGCCTGGCCTCCATAGAATGGAAATAGGCACAAACATTAATAAAGACTTTTCATATCTATCTATGTAAGTATACTTTGATAATTATGTTTCAGCTTGAAGAAATATGGTATAATAAAATTATGGGGTGTTCGTTCGCGCCTGACCTCCATAGAATGGAAATATGTCACAAAGTTTAACAAGGTTTTTTAATATAGATCCACAGAATATTGTGATAAGTGTTTCAGTGTGAACAGGTATGGTATAATAAATTATGGGGTTTATCTATTTTATTTTTACTTTCATCATATATTGCTTTGGTTTTGATACCCCCAAATTCGAAGCTATCTCTTTACAACCCTTCCTTTTCATAACCTATCATACTTTAATAAATCAGAGTCCATTTTCTGTAGGCTGTTTTTGAACCCAGTAAACGACGGGTACTTTTGCTAGTATATATATATATATATATATATATATATATATATATATAGACTCCACTGTACAATTTTGACATATAAGGTTTCGCCACAACAAAATCCACACAGATGATTTATTTATAGTGGTGAAAGCTTTATGTAGAACCATCCGCACTTTTTGGTATTACTGCTAACATTTGTCGGTGCAAACGACTGCCAAAAATAAGCAAAAAAGAAAAAATTGGCTTAATTTCACTGTTACGCTGAATTCTATTATGCATAGTTTCTACATTATGCATAACTGCATAGAATTTAAGATGAAAACGTTCTAGCATACGGAAATATTTATCTGTTACATCTATAAAAGTGAGAATGTGTGTGTGAGGACAACTCTCGACCTATATACTCAAACTTTTTTATCTACAGACTTGAAATTTGGTATATAGGGTATTCAGACATATGGAAAACTTTTAAATCTGTTTACATCCGGAAAAAGGCTGCTAAGGGATCAAAATTGAAAAATTGGTGCATGGAGGTCACCAGATTTTTATGTTTGTCAACTGTTTCACAAATGCGCATGCGTGAATCGTTCAGATTCCTTATGTTAAGAATAAGTAGGTTTGAAAACACTTTTAAATGGTTATCGTACTGGATTCATTGTCTTTAGGTTTTGGTTTCGATCTCAGCTTGAGCATATTTTTGATGAAATCGCCGTATGCGGAGCCTAAGCAAAATTTTATACAGTACATATTAAAAATTAGTAACAAAATACAGCACAGTAAAATAATACACATGTATAATATCAAATAACATTATAAATAACACCGTAAAGTGGAGCAAAAAAGTAAAGTGGAGGAAAAAACATCGTTACCTGAAAAATCCGTATCACGGCGCCACCGTATCCCGGGGTTCTACTGTACTCGCATGCACATGTCTCAGTTTCAGTATGAATTCAAATATAATATGTATGCGTATTTTATGATCAGGCAACGCCGGGCGGTCTGCTAGTATATATATATATATATATATAAAAGTGAGCCTATATGTGTGTGTGCGTGCGTGCGTGCAAAAAGCCTCTACCATACTCTACTCTGAATATTTGGGCTACAGAGTTGAAATTTGATATATAGGCTACTTGGATCTGTAGCACACTTTCGATTTGGTCTTTAGTCGGCAAAAATAGCTGCTAAGGGATCAAAATTGAAAACAATTTGGCAGGGTAAGTTGAATACAACATTAATCCTGTTGTTACTTTTGTGCATGCGCAAAAATAAATATTCATAGCTCAAAGACGATAACTACGCTGTAGAGATAAAAATGACTAAGGCTTGTTTCGATTCTAGAGGGACATAAATTGACTAGCAGTAATAAAAATGTATCATAAAATGTATGTACTTATATTAAACGTATGATTCAATATATAAGAGTAAGTTACTTGCATAGGTATCTCACAATCTATTTTTATAGTTACGGATGACCTAAATAACATATACTTTTTTTCTCCATCTCACATAACACCTTTACAGTCTTACAATAATAAACTCATTTGAATATGGAGGTATGACATGGTATATAAGATATAGATTTAAATCCGTATTATTTGGATTAATCGGACTACTGTTCCATCTTGAGTGTTATTTTCACAACGTTTTGATGGATGTAATCTCTGGGCTTCTTCAGGTGTATCACACTCAAAATGAGAACAGTATTCCGATGAATCCAAATAATACGAATGACCAATCCTCATCTCAAAAATTCATAAATGTCATAGATTTAAATTTTTAACGAATGACGTTAAAATGAGCGTTAGGCACAAACAAAAAAAGAAGACAGTAGAATAACAAACGAAAATAGAAACAGAGATACAAAAATTGAGCGAAAAGCCTAGGCTTGAGATTATATATATATATATATATATATATATATATATATATATATATATATATATATATATATATACACACACTAGCAGTTAAGTCCGGCTTTGCTCGGGCCCTACGTACTGTTCATAACTTTATGTGCATATATATATATATATATATATATATATATATATATATATATATATATATAAAAGTGAACATGTCTGTCTGTCTGTGTGTCTGTGTGTCTGTCTGTCTGTGTACATTTCCCTACGCAATAACTCTGTCAATTTTTAGTCTATAGACTCGAAATTTGAAATACCGGGTACTGAGATTTGGGGAAATCGATGTGATGGGTGTCAGCCAGAAATTTGGCTGTTAAGGGGTCAAATTTCAACGATTTGACCTTTAAGAACTCTACCAAACTCCTCCGACAATTTTGGGTCTAGACACTTGAAATTTTAGATTTAGGTTCCTTGAACCTGGATCTAACTTAATAAAGTGATTTGAGCCCGAAACAATAAATTTTAAGGGGTCATAATAGGGGTGAAAGTTTTAAAAAATTAACCATTTTTTTTGTTTTTTTGCTTTTTTTTGCACAGCATACACCTCCAAACACCCGAGCAACGCCGGGCACCCCTGCTAGTATATATATAAAAGTGAAAGTGTCTGTGTACATTTCCCTACGCAATAACTTTGTCAATTTTTAGTCTACAGACTCGAAATTTGATATACAGGGTACTGGGATTTGGGAAAATCGATGTGATCTGTTTTTGGCCAGAAATTTGGCGATTAAGGGGTCAAAGTTCAACGATTTGACCTTTGAGAACTCTACCAAACTCCTCCGATAATTTTGGGTCTACGCACTTGAAATTTTAGATATAGGTTCCTTGGACATGGATCTAACTTAATAACTTGATTTGAGGCAAAACAATACATTTTAAGGGGTCATAATAGGGGTCAAATTTTAAAAAAATTGACCTCTGCGGTCTCTTCCAAATTACTCAGACAATTTCTGGTTTAAATATTTGAAATTTTACATACAGGGTATTCAAAGATAGGGCAATCTTTTTCATACGACAAATATCGAAAAATTGGCTAAAAACATTAATATCTTCCCCTTCAACTAGGCACTTTTCTACAGGGGGAGGGTCATTTTTTTCGCCGATATTCTTTAAAGTTATCCTCTTTAGATTGTCTAGCCTAAATTTTAAAAAATGTCGCTTCCGGTTTGGCGGTGGTCGTAACAACATAAACGTTAGGTTTTACCCCGTTCTTTTCCTCCGTTTCGGTACGGGTTCGAGCCTGCCTTCCTACTACCACTTTTTTTTTTTTTGCTCAACATACACATCCAAACACCCGGGAAACGCCGGACTGAAATGCTAGTATATATATATATTAAAAAGTTTAACTCATGTCCAAGTAACCTACATCTAAAATTTCAAATGTTTAGACCCAAAATTGGCGGAGGAATTTAGTAAAGTCTACAAAGTCAACTCTTTACACTTTAGCCTCTTGGCAGGCAGCCCAATTTTCGCCCAAAATCCGATTATAAAGCTTGCGCTATGTATGAATACACTTTATGTAAAATTTCAAATGTTTAGACCACAAAATTGGCTTAGTAATTTGGTAGATACCGCAGAGGTCAATTTTTATAAACTTTGACCACTTAACATTTATTATTTTCGGCTCAAATCCAATTAAAAAGTTTTATCCATGTCCAAGTAATCTATATCTAAAATTTCAAGTGTTTAGACCAAAAATTGACGGAGGAGTTTGGTAGAGTTTTCAAAGGTCAAATCGTTGAATTTTGCCCCCTTTACAGCTAAATTTATGGCCGAAAACCGATTAAAAAGTTTTTCCCAAATCTTAATATTCCTTATGTCAAATCTCGAGTCTGTAGGCTGAAAATTGACAGAGTAGTTTGGTAGGAAAATGTACACACACAGACACACAGCCACAGACAGACAATTTCACACACACACACACACATATATATATATATATATATATATATATATATATATGACAAAAGTCTATATTCCAAATTTCAAGATGTTAACTATCTTACCATTTATTCCTTTAGGTATGTTTGACATGCACAATTCTTGACAGCGCAAAATCGTTCATTTAATTATTATATCAATCAATGAATTTTTTTTGCCCTTAACTCATCAGAAGATAAAGCACTTTTTAATTTTAAAAGAAAATAAATGCATATGGACATGATTAAAAATTGTATTCATTTTTATATACATTAATGACAAATATTTTATTTAATATTTTATTAATTTATTATTAGTATATATATATATATATATATATATATATATATATCTTGTACTTCCGTTTTTAAAATTAAATATGTTTTTAACTCTTTTTCAAGATGTCTTTTAACATGTTTTATTAATCATTTGTTCATATATATATACTTAGATAATATTGATAACTGTAGGAACTATAACATATGTATTTATATTTATATTTATTTTATTTACATTACCTAAGTGAGTTGACTAATTATAAATAATAAATTAATAAAATATTAAATGAAATATATATATATATATCAAATATATATATATATATATTAAATGAAATATATATATATATATATCAAATATATATATATATTAAATGAAATATATATATATCACATATATATCAAATGAAATATATATATATATATATATATATCAAATATATATCAAATGAAATATATATACATACATATATATACATATATATATATATATATACATATATATATATATATATCTCAAAATGAGCCAATTTATTAAGACGGGAATTATAATTTGGTGACTTTACTTGAACATTCAAAGATGGCGTAATAAAATAAAAAAAAATTACAACTTCTCTCCAAATTTCGGATTTTTTTAATCATGCCCATATACCTTTATTTTTTTTTTTTAAATTGATAAGTGCTTTTTCTTCTGATGACTTAAGGGCAAAATAAATTCGATGATTTATATAATAATTAATTGAATGATTTTACCCTAAGAAACAGGTGCTGTCAAGAATTGTGCATATCAAACATACTTAAAGAAATAAATGATAAGATGATCAACACCTTGAAATTTGGAATATAAACTTTTATGGTTTATTTGTTACATGCTCTCTAATTACACAGAGCTTCATAAATTAAAGGAATGGTATAAATAAAAGGTGAAATATAATTGAAGAAACACATTTACGCACGTGCGTATGTGAGCGAGATAGAAAGAAAGATAGATAGAAAGAGAGTATTTTCACTGCTGGTTTCCTATTATTAAACTGGTAGATTTTCAGAATTGGGGGAAACATGCATTATTATTTCTTATAGATTATTACTAAATAAAGGTTTGTAGGGGGAAAAAGACCAGATTGTGGTAATTTTATAAGTTTCCTCTTTGGGGCGTGTGTGTGGGACACGTAGCTGTACACAAATGATAGGAAAGAATTCGCAAATGATATACATAAATTTGGGGATTGTATCCGGAAAAAAAAGGTCGCTACCGTATATGTAAATCAGATTCTAAGGATAGGAAATAAAATGTCACCCATTTAGGATGGGTTTTTAAATCAAATAATCTTGAAAGGGAAGTCGAAGTATATGATGACCACAGATAAAAGCTAGATCGTTTGTTATTTTCAATGACAGCGTTTTATTTCATTCCCACAGAGTTTTATTCTTTTAATGAAGAATAAGTATTTTTTTTTTACTTGTGAGTCACTACTTATCAAGGCCCGAAGGCCACTAGAGGATAAGGGTTAATGAATGTAAGGTGGTAGAATACTAATCGTTAATGGTGTAAATTGGTTAGAATTTGATTATTTATGGAGACGGCTCAACAAAGGCTTGTTTACATAAGATTTGAAAGCTACCATGTTGTATTCAACCGGGAAGCAGGCCAGCGGAACAGTGTTCCACAGGAGGGCAGTTCTGGGAAAGAAGGATTGTTCATGGAATCTGCGTTTGGATTTTATATTTAAGCATGGCAGATCAACAAACATGGAATTTCCCGGTTCAAGACACTAAATCTCCATTATAATAAAATATTCAGCCTAACCACTTTTGTGCTAATCGATATCTTGATACCTTGAAAGAATGTTCTCCTCCCTATGAGTTTCATAATAGATTCATCGATATTTGTTAAGATCAACATTAAAAAGCTTTTTTTACTCGTGAATTATCGAATACACTCATTACGATATTTTATTTTTGTAAGAATGTTAGAACATTTTTATGTTCAAATTTGAAAATCAACGTTTTTTAGTTGTAACCTCTTTTTACATTGAACTCTTGCACTTTCAGAGTAGAAAATGGGTCTTGGGTTTATTTTAGGCAGCTTTGTGACTCTTGCTTCCCTTATTTTGTCTTTTAGCCCTTACATTCCATGGGCAATATTTCTGACTAAATTTTCTTGTTTTTTAGGTCCAAATTTATGAACACGTATTGTTGGCTTTTTCCTTTTTTTTTTTTTTTTACATTAAAATAATATTTTTTTACTTCACTACATCAAATAGCTTCATAACTTGCCTGGAGCGAGTTCCACAAAACATTTCAAAAAAAAACATTTCCAAGCAGTATATTATTCTATTGTTTTCAGATTTCATTGAGGACTAGCCTGTGTTCCCGGCGTTGTCCGGGTATTTAGAGGTATGTATTGAGCAAAAAGAAAAAAAAAAGTGGTAGTAAGCAGGCAGGCTCGAACCCGTATCATGGAGGAGGAAAAGAACGTGAAAAAAAAACGTGAGGTTTGTGCTGTTGCGTCCATCGCCAAACCGGAAGGTAGGTTTAAATTAAGGCCAAACAATCGAAAAGAGGGATGACTTTCGAAAATATCGGCGAAAAAAGTGACTCCTCCCTATAGAAAAGTGCCCAGCTGACGGGGGAAGGAAATAATGTTTTTAACAAATTTTTCGATATTTGTCGTCCAAAGAGCTGAACTTCAAAACGATACTGATTCCACGAAAATCTGTCACCTCTGTCGAAAGTTTTAGGCATACATACATACATACATACATACATACAGACAGACAAACAGACAGGTAAGATTTATATTATAGAAGAAGATGTGTGTTAAAACTTAAATGACAACTTTTGCATCTCATTTGGTAGCGTTTACATTGGGAGAATCCATTTTGGGTGCTCGCTGTAGATCTTGTTGGCCGAAAAACAGTTTTGATTTTCAGCAATGTTAAGCGATTTTTGAGAGTGGATTGGAAGTGATCACACGCAGTGGCGGCTTGACATGTTATTTTCGTTGTTGTTGTTTTTTTTGTTTGTTTTTTTTGTAATGTAAACACGTATCAAGTGCAAGTGGGCGGTTTTTAGATAGAAATCTTGATTTAATGGAGTGAATGTTACGAAAATTTAAACATTGGATGATGTTTAAATCTTATGTAATTTTTTATCGCGTCTCAGAAAAGGGTGGAAGCCATTTTGGTAATATAATCAGAAATCATTCTATAGTTTTGTTTTAGGAATGAAGTACTCGACTTAATCAGTAAATTTGACAACCATTATTAATGGCGTTATCATCACTATTTAAAGGCTTGTTGATTGGTGTAATCGTTCAACAGTGTTGATTGCAATAAAAGAACCTTTTCATGGTGTATGGACAATAATGATGATGCTCGGCCATCGTTGTTTTGTAGGTGATTAGGTTTAATAGGCCCGCAGATGACTTGTCAGGCCAATGCGAGCTTGAAAGTACCGGCCACAGGTGAAGCAATCATGGTCAGTAGCTGTAGTTGAGGTGCTTCGTACCCTCGACTTGCGGAGTTTGCACTTCCTCCTCCTCCTCTCATCCAAACAGTTTGTCTGCTTCCACAGAACCTCTATTGATTGAACCACGCCACTTACATATCTTCTTTGACAATAATAGAGTAACACTTACATGACTAACGTTTGCTTCTTTCTTAAACTACATGGAAATCACAATAGACATAGACGCTTTCACTGCATTTAAAATTTAAATTATCATCGTTGAAAAAGTGTGTGTATATTTTTTTTTTTTTTGGTGTTTTATTTAATTTTATTATTTTTCCTTTTAATTTTTAATTCTTTTTTAAACTTTTTTATCTAGTAGTCAAATCAAAGTTCGCCCCAGTGACTATCATATTGCATTTATAATTCAGGAAATATCATAAGTTACGTACATGCAAATTACATTTGGAAAATATATAATATGAGTATATAGTGGTCAAATATACAGACGTTTCATTATATGTATTAGATACCATCTTATGCGTTTTGAGTTTTTCTCAAAATTCACATTTTAATTTAGTTTTGCGGGTCATAACGCTATCTTTGCTAGTTTCTTTTTTATTCTCATTCGTCCCAAACAAAGTAGAGTATCACTCGTATGTAAGCGGCTACTATTTGGGACAATATCTATAGAGACACTATGTAGGGAGTAGCGAGTGGAGACATTTTTAGACCCTGTCTAAGAGAGAGAGAGAGAGAGAGAGAGAAGTAGGAAATGCACTAGCTTATATGAAGCAACAATACTCAATGCACGGGCAAATGGTGGCCTTGTAGAGACATAGGATACTGTACACTTTTAATAATTTTCTAGCACGGTAGAGAGAGCCCACCTTCTTTGCAAGGGTAGAGAAAGCCCAGCGTCTTGGCAACGTAGTCAATGTATTTTATTCCAATTCATGTTGTCTATGAATGCTAAACTGAGGAGCTTGAACGAAGAACTCTCAGATAGCGTATTATTAGCCATGAAAATCGGTGGTTGAGAAAGTTTCTTGCAATTTTTAAAGAAAAGAAGTTTAGTCTTAACAGCATTAAATGTTACGATTCCATTACACTACAGATCGGAGGTCATTAACTAAATTTTTCACCCCTTGTGTCCGTTATAGAGCGTGGTGTTATCAGTAAATCTTGGAGACAATGTTATCAGGGAGGTTGTTTATGAATACCAAGATGTGGCAAAAGTACTCAATTTTAGGAGGTATTCGGTTTTTATACAGGTAAAGGATGACGTCAAGAGTGATATACTTTCTGGAGTGATAGAATGACGCAACCATTTTTTCAGCGACCTTGGAAACAGACTTAGATGTAAATCTTTCATTTTAGATCAGGAGTGAAGGTCAGGCCCAGAAGTTTTAAGCAGCGAGCTGCTTTGAGACGAAAGCCATTCATATCAATTGGGGCTAAATGGGAATCAGAGTGTTTATGATGAAAAGATAGAAACGTGTTTTTGTATGCGTTAAA
This sequence comes from Euprymna scolopes, assembly GCF_053919585.1. NCBI lineage: Eukaryota > Metazoa > Mollusca > Cephalopoda > Sepiida > Sepiolidae > Euprymna > Euprymna scolopes. The sequence continues at coordinate 58,396,679 of NC_136484.1, read as the reverse complement.
ATTAACCAGCTAACCTTTGCCCCATTACACAACGTGCTCAATATCGGAGGAAAGAGAACCAGAGATCTTGGTCGTTGCTGGCCTTTGAAGTGTTGCCATAGATGGTAGTGTCGTCCGCGTATATGTTGACGAATGTGATTTGGGAGATCATTGATGAAGATGAGGAAGAAAGTTGGACTCAGGATGGACCATTGACGTACGACAGCGTTGAACCTTTGTGCTTTGGACTTCTACCTATCGACAACTACTTGTATTAATCTATCGGGGGAAAAAAACGATTCAGAAGACATTTCCAGATATTCCATAGTCAGAAATCTTGTAAAGTAAACCTTTATGCTAAACCCTATCAAATGCCTTTGATGTGACAAGGGCTATTACATTAGAGAGAAGCCCTCGTCGAAAGATTCACTGATCCTGTGTGAAATTACACTCAGTACATCAGCTGTAGATCTCGCAGGACCGAAACCATATTGCTTGTCACTGAAAAGGTTATTTTGGCTGAGTTGGTAGACAATTTCTCTATTTAAAATGGATTTAAGAAACTTGTCCGTAACACACAGAAGAATTATTGGTTTGTACTAAGTTACAAAAGACCGATCTCCAACATTTTTAAATACTGGGCAGACTAATGAAGTTTTCCAAAGTTCTTGGAAGCATTTTTCCTTTAGACATCGATCGAACATCACAGGACACACAATTAATATTCATTGTTGATATGATCTTGGCTAAACCCAAAGACGCTATTATCGGCCAAGACGGCATCTACTCAAGTTAGGGACCTCTACACAAGATCAGTATGGCGTGCTGAGGAACATGTGTTAAAATAGCCTAAATTTCATTGTTTGTCTTGATTTCGAGACATTTCCTGCACAAAGATTTTGGCATTCCTGTTTTATTACAACTAGTGAGATTATTTCTTATGAAAAATTTCTTAGAATTGGGTTATATAAAATCGCAAAACCGTCTTTACCTCTTTTATAATTACGACTGTTGAAAGCTGTAACTTATAAATCTCAGCGTCCAACGATGAATAATTGTGCGATAAAATGCAAAAAATATAGAGAAAACAAAAAAAAAACGTTGTTAGTAAGATAAATTATGTTTTCATATTCGTTTCATCATTACGATGTTAAACATTTCCACATATGTTGGATTTTTTTTTTCATTCTTTCACCCAGATTAATTTACATAAATGGAAACTGTTTGCATAATAAGCCTTTTTTAAGTCGTTTCAATATATATATATATATATATATATATATATATATATATATATATATATATATATATATATATATATATATATATATATATATATATATATATATCATAATATATATATATATATTACAGAATATCAGAACAATATCGGTACCGTCTGTTTCAAACCCAAATAAAGATGACCAGTAGATGGTATTCTACGACGATGTATGTGGATGACTATATATATATATATATATATATATATATATATATATATATATATATATCATAATATATATATATATTACAGAATATCAGAACAATATCGGTACCGTCTGTTTCAAACCCAAATAAAGATGACCAGTAGATGGTATTCTACGACGAACTCTATTTATGTCCGTCTTTCTAGGGTTAAGAGATGTTCTAATGCTGTCATAGTTCCCCTCTCTTATATATATATATATATATATATATATATATATATATATATATATATATATACACACACACAATTACATAAATACAACTTTGTCTTTCTGTGTGAGTTCATTCCTCATAGGTTCCCAAACGGCTGCGCTTATCTAATGCAAATTTCATACAAAGTTAATTTATATGTCTGGCAGTGTTGTTAGATATGTTGCTTGTTTGTTTTTGTTTTTTTTTGTTTTTTACAGAAATTCATTCGATAAGTATGGACAAAATCCGATCCTAAAAATAGTTTTTTTCGTAAAGATAAAAAAAAGAATAATTTTTATACGTCACACTGGCAAGGGAGATAATGCAATCTTAGCAATTGTTTTTTTTTTTTTATCGAGAAAAAGAATTATTAACGTCTGCAGATGTAGCTCAGTTGTAAAGTATTCAACTACAGATCGAATGATCCCATGTTCAAACCTGGATATACCTCACCATTTTATTTTATTTTTTTTCTTATTAATGAATTCAATTTACAATAAAAAAAAAAGATCAGTTCGCCGCAAATCATTTCTTCGTTTGCATGTTTTAAAACTAAACATTAATCAGAAGTGACTTTTCGAGAGGATTCATCGTCAAGCCCAAATGTCAGCTGATGTGATATTGTAAACAAAGACGAAATTCGATCAACAATCATTATTATTTTTTATATTTTTTTAGCGAATTAGTCCCCCGGGAAAATTATTCCACGTAATATATAATCTATGTCTATATTCCTATCTACAATTATATCAATGCAACTTTGTCTGTGTGTGTTCGTTCCTTATAGACTCTGAAACGGCTGAACAGATTATCTTTTAATTTTACAGAACTTTAGTGCATAAGTCTGGGAGTGATCTTAGTTAAGTTTTGTCTCAGAATGCTCCCGATAATTACTGATAATCGAAAATCAAAACCTTTATTTTAATTCATCTACCATCGGTAAAGCCATTTTTTCATATCGTCGCTTAGCCGTGAAAAATCTACTGTGGATAAGTTGCATGATGTGGTCCGTAGGTCACAACTCCGCACGTAAATTTCTTAATTGTTTTTAATTAATTGAAAAGAATTTTATAAGACTTGAAAATTTACGTGTGTGTGTGTGCGTGTGTGTGTGTGTGTTTTTTTTTTTTTTTTTAAATTTTGCATGACATCGTCTGTAGGTTCAAACCCCCCGACGTAATGCTTTTTGGGTTTTTTTTTTGGTTTTTTTCGTTAACTGGAAAGAAATTTTTTTTATAAGATTGGAAAATTTAGGTGTGTCTGTATATTTTTTTAAATATCTATTATTTTTGCAGTATAAAACTGGAATATTACGGTACTTCAATTAAACTTTATAACTCGCGGGCGCGTGATCAGGTGTGGAAGGGGGTAAATCAAAAGAAAATGGAAAATAAAGAATAAGCGAACCTGATAACCTTGTTTGAATATTATAACATTTTTTTAAATCGGAAAAACAAAAACAAAACAGTGATGCAAAATAAAGAATAAGCGAACGAAAAATAAATAAATAAATAAATAAATAAATAATAAACTTCTTTTAAAAAATCCGAAAAACAAAAACAACAAAAAAAAAAATAGCGAACGTGATGGAAAAATATCAGACAAACGAATGAAAAAATGGCTTAACTAACCCTGTGTCACTATTAAAACTTAAGAAATATATATATATATATATATATATATATATATGATATCTCGGCTCGAACATGCAATCTTAAGATAAGTACGCTGTAACTAAAACGACTGGTCTATGATCGCGTGAGCGAAGTGAGGGCGCTTTTTTACATTTAAACTAATTCAAGAAAGAACGTTCTTTGTCCATGCGTGTTTGGCTAAATTGTCATGAAGGGACGACTTTTTGCTTCCTCTTCCTGCAGAAAAATGCCCAATTGAGGATGAAGGAATTAATGTTTTAGCCAATTTTTCGATATTTTTCGTCCGAAGTGTTGTGCTTCAAAACAATACCGATCTCGTGAAAATCCGTCGCGTTCGTCGAAAGTTTTAGGCAAACATACAAACACTCAATAGAGTTAGGAATTTGTTTTATGAATGATGGGGAATGATTAGATAAATATATCTGTGTGTGAGTTCGTTTTCTATCGACTTATATACGGCTGGACGGAGTTTTATTTTTAAATTTTACGCAAATTCACTTTATGTGCCTGACAGTGTTTTTAGACGGGGTTTTTTATCGGAATATCTTCGATAAATATCGATAATAGATCTGAAAAAAAAACACGGTAAAAGAAGGCACAGGCGATTTTAACTAAAGTTAACGCCTTTTACAGCCTAATATCACAAGACTGTTTAAAATATTTTATTACCGCACAAGCAGAAAAGCCCGACATATAAAATCAATGGTAGGGATATGTTCGAAATGAATATTTATGTTAAGAATAGAATTGAACCATGATACTTGACTTCTACATTTTAACTGTAATTCAAGATATTATATAAAATAATTTTACAAAATCAACAGTAGGATCTCTACAGTGCAATGTAAAACATAATGTATTGTGAACTAAGTCACTGCGGAGAGGCATGTAAAGCTTCTTCCCGGTTCAACACGTTGAATCCCCAACTAGAGCAGGCAATTAATCAATTTGATATAAAAACGATCAATTTAATCGATTTCAATGATAATAAAATATGGGAGGTTGAAAGATTCGTTGATTCTCATTCAATTCCCAGCAACATCAGATTTTCCTGCTAATATATATATATATATATATATATATATATATATATATATATATATGTGTGTGTGTGTGTGTGTGTGTGTATCTTGGAAGTTTCTTTAAAACATATATAATAGTATAGCTACATTCCAAGTTCCAAATATTTATTTTTCTTACCAAACAATTCTTTCAAAATGTTAAAACTTCAACATATTTTTAAAAGATTTGTTTTGTTACGCAGAAGCAATCAATTATTATTGTGTCAATATCGAATCTCATGTTTAGTAAGAAAAATAAATATTTGAAGCTTGGAATGTAGTTATACAGTTATTATTTCATATGCTTGTTGTTATATATAACTAACACTGAGCTTCTAAATTGAAAGGATTGGTATACACAAAGGGTGAATATAATTGAAACAAAAAACTTATTTTACCGAAACACTCACTCTCTCTCACACACACATATATATATATATATATATATATATATATATATATATACTGCAGAATAAAAAGTGGGTTATATGAGCTATATTTTGTTTCATGCAAGTGAAAGGTAAAATTATGGGGCTCTTCATAGAAATTCGGAGACCTCAAATTTGTTTAAAATTGTAACAATATGATGTATTAAACATCCAATGGTAAATATTTATATGGAGTATTTTAAAGGATTTTGTGGGTTAAGGAGTATAATATATATATATATATATATATATATATATATATATATATATATATATATATATATATATATATATATATGTATGTATGTATATAATAGCAAAGCTAGTGTTTCTAAAGGTATTTTAAAAATACTTATAAGTCATCTTATTAAAGAATGTTATTTTCAAATAGGAAATAAAATATTACACCAAACGATAGGTATCCCAATGGGATTGGATCCTGTACCATTTTGGACAAATCTGTATTTACATAGACTCGATTATATATGTGTGTGTGTGTGTGTTTGTGTGTCATCACAAATAAAAAATGATATCTCTAAAACATAATTTCATAGGTGTAGGAGATTTATAGATGACCTTATATCTATAAGCGATAACGATGAATTCGAAAAAATAAACATCTTATATATCCAAAGGAACTAGGATTGAATTCTGAATATTCTAGGACAACAGGCTACAATTCTGGATTTAGATATAAAAATTGAGGATGGGATTTTTCTTTTTTCCCCTTCGTATGCCGCATAAAGATAGTAACTGCCCTGTTTTTATGTTTTATGGAATCATTATGTCAAAGTTTTTGAGAATAGCTCGCGTTACTTTAAAATTAATAGATTTTATACTCCCAGTTTCTAGCTTAGTACTAAGGATGATAAAACAAGATGGGGATAAAACTAAAATATTTAAACAGTTAAATAAAACATTTGTTCGTTATCCTGGTGCTTTTGAATCGTATAAAATTAACCATAATATATTAATAAAGGAAATCCAAAACTATATTAGTAATGTATAAAAAATGTATATATTTATAAATATTTTCAACCTTTATATATATTTAATTTTCAATAAATAAGAATGTAAATATACAAAATACTAATCATAGTGGGGGTGATAAGTAGACAAATGGATTAATCCTAATCTTATAAATACAAGACTGGTAAATTAAAAAATATCCATTTTGAATTTGGAAACGGATGATTCTCACAGGTAAGAAATTCATTTTTATAACAGTAATAGGTTAGCTAAATTAATTAATAATAGGAAACTAGATCTAATATTTGTAACATGTATACTTCTTAAGATTAAGGGGGTGGTATTTGATCAACACTGCTGGGTAGCCACGATTTAATATACCGTTTTGTTTTTAAATCCCCGAAACAGTGTTTCATGGTAAACAACTGATGATCCCTTAAATTAACATTAGTACTATAGTGAATTCGAGGAAACAAGTTGATGCAGTGATTGCAGGTTATTAAATGACTTACTGACTAAATAGTTTCTAACGAATGATAAAAACAAAAATAATTTTTTGTATGGCTTTAAAGGTTATAAAAACTTCCAAGACTCTGTGTGCGCGCGCGTGCGAGCGTGTGGGTGTGTGTGTGTGTGTGTGTGTGCGTGCGCGTGCGTGTGTGGGTTGTGTCTATAAAGACAATTATATAAATTAATATCTTATGTGTTAGTCTGAAATAAATCTCTAGATTTGTAATCAAAAACGTTTATGCCAGACAGTAAATCTTGCTCATAAATCCTCGCTTAACAACTGCTGTTATCATCTGACGCCTTCTCTTAATTCCAACTTCCGCACATCTAAACACCCGTACGCATCAACCCTGCATGATGGAAAACAACAACATGTTACATCACTCTCAATTAAAGAACGTAGCTTTGTATATAGTTAGCCGATGCCAATTCTGGTGCGCAGTTGTTGATTTCTTGTGCAGAAAGTGAAAAGAAAGAAAACAGATGCGCATAAAAAGTATTTGGCTTTAACTTGCATTCGATGTATTTGTGAAGTTTCAATGAGTCAACTTAAACGAGGCATATGAAGTTAAACAAGCTTTTTATACTTTAGATATCCTAATGGTCACCTCGGAACGCATTTACCAGTCTCCTCACCCTCTTTGCTAAAGTTATTAATCAACAAAACGCTAATCCACTACCTCGTAAAAGCTAATCTTCCCTCTGACCGATACTATGAATTTAGGCAAGCCCGTTCTATTGCGAATATTTTTATGATCATATCTGAGCGTTTATATTATGCACTGATCAAGGTGGCTGAAAGTAGGATGGTCGTGTTAGATATAACCAAAGTCTTTGAGAAAGCCTGGCATGAAAATTAATTCGTACGGTATTACTGGACGAATATTTAATATAATCAGATCTTTCTTAGCCAAAAGAAAGATTCAGTCTGCGGTCTATGGCCGTATATCTGGATATGTTACAGCAAATATTAACTAGTTTTTTGTTTTTTTTGCCACGATTTTTCCCTTAAATATTTTGTACGTACTATCTAGAAAGTTGTAAAAGCTAAGCAAGTATGCAAACTAACATCCCTAAGCATTGTACATGAGGCGAGAATAAACTAATATATTTTTAGTCTTTGTGCAGTTATTAGTTGCAAATACATTCATCAACGTCGTCAATTACTGGACCTGGTTTAATCAAGAATGCTAAATGAGTGTTTCCATGTCGAATCTTTTAAATGATCTGCACTATACAATCCTTGGACACGTTAACATCAAATGTCGATGCCTCCGTTCAGTCTCGAAAGACAAAGGATACCCCCTGTAGAGGCAGCTGCGCGCGTGATTGTAAGGCAAGGGTTGCGCAATCCCAACCACACTTTTCCTGAATCGGCACTGTTTGAGTCTAATGGCAAGGAAATGTCCAGGGCGACTGGAAACAATGCAGAGATAAGAGGGGAGCACATACAATACCTGAAAGTCCCAAATGGTCATCCATTTAGTACTAACCAGGTTCAACATTGCTTAACTTCGGTATCTATTGGGAATCTGTGTGTCAACGTGATTATGCTATATATATATATATATATATATATATATAATGTGTACTAATAAACTCAGAAACACCTACATACTACAGAATACATTTTGAAATAAGTGTTAATCACTAAGCAGCTATGATGATGAAAGCCAGCTATCTTTAAAGGTTGAAAATATCACTAGAACACGATAATAATGAATTGCACACCTAAAGTTTACCTTCATTGGTCTGTATTTGGGCTAAGGTGAAAACAAGAACGTGTGGAAAATGGGCATCTGTTCAATTCAGACCAGGAGAAAATTTTTAATTTGTTTGTCATATTTTTTTCTATGCTTGCGTTTCTACTCTGTCGTTCGTTTTTTTTTTGTTTGTTTTTTTGCTCGTGCACTCTGTGACTTTATGTGTATATTCTGAGTGTTCTCCTTTTCTTTTGCATATGTGTTAATCTGGTATAAGGTTCTTACTCATGCGCGCACTTACATGAACATGTACATAACAATAAGTTGGTCAAGCCACAATCAGAAATCCAGTGTAGAAATAAAGACGTACAAATACTGTACTTTTTTGTAATAAGAGTCACTGCAGTCTTAACTGCAAAAAATATCCGAATATGAGGAGTGGTGAAAATGCTGCAAATAAATAAATATGTGTAAATTAAACAATTCATGCATATTCAATACCCAACCATAATAAGAAGAATTGTCCGAATGTTAAGAACTTTAAATATTGTAGTAAATTCTTCAACTCTGCAATGTTTCGTCGTTTCAAATTGTTGAAATAGAAATGGATATATGCATTAATGTTTGATTGGTGGTGAACAGAGAATATTACTTGTAGTGCGTATTTTAGATCTTTAGATGAAAACTCCTCATCAGAGTTGCATTTTCAAAGTATTCTCTCTTTCTTATCACCCATCCTCAATTACGTTACTTTTTTAACACATCCATCGTTCCGATTCTCTCTCTCTCCTTTTGCAACTGATAGAAACAACAACAAATAAAGCAAAACAGAAAACAGTCATCACCTGCTGATTACCAAGTTTTAATATTCTTTTTTTAAACATGTATGAAAAAAAACCCCAAAAAATTTTGATATTCATGCACACATTTGAACGCTTATATTTCTAAGTGAACGAATATTGAAGCATTTATTTTAACCGTGAGCAGCTCGGAATTAAATTGAATCGGAAAACATAATGCTTGTAAATATATCTTTACTAGTTTGTTTTGTTTTTTTTATTATCGAGAAACAAATACGACTTTTCTTCGTATAAAACATGATATGATCCATTATTGTGCATAATTAGTTTACAATAACATTCGATTTTTATTAATGTACGTTGCCCGTGTGTGTTGAGCAAAATAATAAAAAAGTGGTAGTAGGCAGGCAGGTTCGAACCCGTACCGCAAAGGATGAAAAGAACGCAAAAAAAAAAGAAAAAGGAAAAAGTGACGTCTTTGCTGTTGCGTTCATCGCCAAACCGAAAGTGGTGAAGGTTAAAATTAAGGCTAGTCAATCGAAAAGAGGAGATGACTTTCGAAAATATCGGCGAAAAAATAACCCCTCTTTGTAGAAAAGTGCCCAGTCGAGGGTGAAGGGATTAATGTTTTTAGCCAATTTTTCGATATTTGTCGTCCGAAGAGTCGAGCTTCAAAACGATACCTATCTCGTTAAAATCCGTCGCCTTTGTCGAAAGTTTTAGGCAGACATACAAACATACATTAAAATAGATAGGTGATATTTATATTATAGACTAGCGGGGGTACCCGGCGTTGCCCGAGTGTTTGGAGGTGTGTGTGCTCGGGCGGGGGTGGGGGTGTTAATCAAAACATAAGAATAAGCGAAGTAAATATTAAAAAAAACACAAAAAAAGCTAACGTAAGGCAAACGAACGATGTTAAATGTACAAATCGGAAAAACAAAAAAGAAAACAGAAAAACGAACGTTAAAACTTCTTTAAAAAATCTGAAAACTAACCCCCCCCCCAAAAAAAAAAACACGCGAAAAATGCCTTCGGGGGTTACACGGCGTTGCCCGAGTGTTTTTGGGTGTGTGTGGTCGGGAAGGGGGTGGAGGTGTTAATGAAAACCTAAGAATAAGCGAAGTAAAAAAAACAGAAAACGAACGTTAAAAAATCTGAAAAACACGTGAAAAATGGCTTAAATAACCCTGCTTCATATTAAAATTTAAAAAATCGAAAAAAAAGGCATCTCACACCACGATTCGAACCCAAAACCTTTAGATAATGAGGCTGCGCTCTAAGAAACTGAGCTAAGACGACGTCGACGAAATTAGATCGTTTTTTTTTTTTAAATCTTTAAACTAAATCAGGTTCCGACGTCATGTGCGCATGCGTAGAACCGAACTCGTCATGAGAGGATGGTTTTGCTGATCCCCCCCTTCCCCGTAGAAAACTGCTGATTTCAGGGTGAAGAAATTAACGTTTTTGGCCAATTTTCCGATATTTGTCGGGCAAAGGTTGGAAGTTTAAAATGATACCGATCTGGCAAAAATCCGTGACCCATGTCGAAAGTTTTTGCGAGACATACAAACACACATACAAACAAACACACATACATACACACATTTTCGCTTTTATATATATATACTAGCGGGAGGTACCCGGCGATGCCCGGGTGTCTTGAGGTAAATCAAAACTCCGGGGGGGGGTTAAATAAAAAAAATGTTTTGGTAGGTAAGTATGAGAATCGAACCCGTACCCTTGAGTTGGAAATTAACGTGTGAAAAAAAAAAACCGGACGACGTTACCCATTAGGCCACCGCCACATACATACAACATTCCCAGGTTTGAATTTATTTATTAAGCTATAAAAACAGACGTGCGCAATAAAAGTTAACTCTGCTGCTTCCATTTGACCTAATCAAGAAGGTCAAATAGAAGTCACGCAGCGTTTGGGTTTGTTTACCCAAATTTAATTGTTTCTTCCCCCAACAGATGTTGGGGAGGGGGAAAGCCGTTCCCAATTGTCCAGATTGAATAGCAACTGATCAAAGCTGATTGCTTCTGGACGTTTTTCCCGGCGCAATGCCGAAGACGTCGTTTGAGTTTAGTTTCAGTTTATTTATACTAAAAAAGCCCAATCAACACGCGAGAAGCCAAAATAGCAATAATTTTGTAAAAGTCGACGTAAATAAATCTATAAGCTACATGCGTTCCCAAATCCTACATATTATTATCTAGAACCGATATACACAGTTTTAAGCGATAGTAACGACCCCGGGAGCGTGTGCTCGAAAAGCCTTTTGAAGACATACACGAAATGGTCACACACATTTTGCCTTTTATATATATAGAGATTACTTTGTGAAAATTAACGTAGTCGTGTGGAAAGCCCCGTATAACTAATTCATGGTTGGGCGGATTACACCTTCTACCAGCCATACACCATTCAGAGACCAACCAAATTCATGATATGATTATATTCTGAACATATTAAATTTTGATAATAATATAAATTGCGGATTTGACTTTTCTACACGATGATGAGCCTATTTTGTTTTTTGAAAAATATTCACAGTTACCAAAATGTTTAAATATCATGCTTGCGTTATCTAAAGTGTATAAACTAAAGAAAGTAGATTGTGTTCTGGTTGTTCAAGTAGATATAGGCACTGATGAACATGGAACGTTGACATTTGATGGGAATAATCTTATTTTGAAGTCAGTTGTTTAATCTGTATTTTCACACGTTTTTTTTATTACCATGTCACTATGTTGTTTTTTTTTTTATCGCTTTGAAGTAGTTTTCCTGAACTTATTTAAAGTTCTACTCGTATCTTAATATTATGAGCCAGTTTCAGTGTCGTATTACTACAGTGTTTTAAAAGAATGACGACGCACTGACATATAAAAATATAACAATACATCTTTATTATCGGTGATGGTTATGGAGGGAGATGCACACACGGAAATTCGACGGGTTGATTTTTCTCGAATTCAAATTGTCAACCAATAACATCCTTTTCTATTGTTATTATATAAGCATTTATGACCATCTGAAACGCTCTTTTTAGGATGCTAGTGCCATAGTAACTACACCATTAAGGACGTTTTATTCAGCGATTGTCGTTTCACTTGATAGACCTGACTTTGATTATATATGTGCAACTTTTTGCCGAAAATGACTTTTCAAACATCATATTTTTAACTTTTATTTCTGATAATTTTAAGTTTGTTGCTTCTTTACGCGGGTATCAGGTTTATAATTTTTATGAAAATTACCTTTTAGTACATTTGCTAATTATTTTATTGTTCTCGCGAGTGAACGTTTTTTTTTTTTTTTTTTTAAATGATTTCTCACCATTTGGGATTATACCCGATTCATAAAATTGTTGTAGCTTTCTATGCTTTTATTTATTTATTTATTTATTTATTTACGGATTATTATCCTCATTTTTTATATTTGTCGTTTAACGACGTTTCGACCAACTATTCCTCTAGCCTTCGTCAGGTTGTTAACCGCAACGGAATAGGAATGCTGAATCTTCAATTGTATCTTCAGTAATTACTGTCTTCCATAGTTGTTGTAGTCTCACCACGTTTTGGCCAACTAATCATCTAGCTGGCTTTGGGTAGTATTGAAACCGCTATCTTCAGGCAATGCTCACCTGAGATTCAACGTCTCTATCCACTGCGACACGGGCCCCGAAGGGCGATCAAGGTTGAATTTTTTGGTCTTATAAATTCAAGATTTGTTGTTGTTGTTATCTGATCTTCCATTGTTGGGTCCGTACCGAATGGTAGCTATTGTTTATTATCGGAATTGAGATGCGTAATTTGTATATTTTATTTATTTATTTGCCGGCTATTATCCTCACCCTTTTGTAGTTGTTGTTTAACGACGTTTCGGCCAACTATTCGAATAGTTGGCCGAAACGTCGTTAAATTTTCTATATTTCTCTGGTAATTGAAGAGGGTCGTATCATCAACCAGGATTCCTTACTAATCTGTGCCGCTAGAATTATATTTTGACAGTAACTGTTCTGGATACACCATAAGAAGTTTCTTTTAATTTTGTTTTAAACTAGAGTGAGAAAGGAAAAAAAACTGGTAACTCTTTATAAAAATATGTTGTAACCAGAAGTGAGGTGTTGGAATCAGAGTTGAGAAATTCGCGAGAGTCGAAATCGATTGTTTTTACACCGACTCCTCACCTCTGTTTTTATCGAGAGAAAATTGCATTAGTAGCATTTGTTTCACAGCTCAAAAATAGAGTCCATGCAACAAGACTCTATGAGAATGAGAAATCGAATACAAATGAATAAACACGTGCATGTGCATGCTTTTTTTTTCAACTAATCAAACATTTTATTTATTTAAGCTAGAGTGGAAGCTCTGTGGAATTATGTCCTCATTTTTACTCATATACCGATTTTCCTTTTTCATTCCCAGACAAACCAAGTGTTAACTGTAACATATACATAGCACAAGAATATCAAATTTCCCTCCAGATATTCAACTTTACAAATATACAAATAATTGCTCTAAAGTCATTTAGAGTCTGTATACATTTGAGACTAAAAACCATGTAAACAATTTTACTTAAGTATTTTGCACCAAAACCAACATCATAGCTTTTACCAACACTTCTGCCGACTGTTCCCCACTAAAAGTAATTTTACTTTATTACTAGAAGGACCCGTTAACCGGCGTTGCCCGGTCGAAGCATGCACCCCCCCCGCCTCGTAAAAAAATTAAACTACGGTTGTTGTTGTTGGTGATCAATCCCCAATGTCCTAATGTTAAGAATGGGTTTCGGAATAAACACTCTTAACCTCCTCATATTAAGAACGTCGTATGGAATAGATACGACCAACCTCGTCATGGTACGAACGGCTTTCGGGATAGACACCCCTAAGTATTTGCCCCAAGTTCAACCTTGATATATGTTGTCAGCATACCGACCCACACAGACTATAAAAAAAATTGGTGTGGGTGGCAGTGTCGTGCAGTACACTTTTTATCGCGCGTGCGTAGAACAGTGAATTACAGTGCATAATGCACGTTAAAATATATTGTCTTAATCAGCATACTCTAAAACCTATAGAAGTCTCAATTTAAAGGAAATTATGTAGTTGGTAGTAAGGTAAAAAAAAAAAAAAGTACCTAAATAAGTTAATGTTTGAGCAATGTGGAAAAGGAGTCCCGAAAAGAGAACTAAACAAAAAAACAACTACAGTAAAAAAAAAAAAAAAAAAAAAAGCTAATATATGACAAATAAGTATATCTGTAGACAATGTAATAAAGGGGAAATTTGTACTTTAGTGGTGTAAAGTATTTAACGGACAAAGGAAGAAAAAAAAACTGGCGTAAATGTAGTTAAATACAAACTGAATGAAAAATAATGAAAATTATAACTTATCTGGACGTAATTCAAGCTTAGAGTGTGAAAATGTGTTTTATATAAAAAGAAATATTTTTTATAATTTCGAAAGTAAAACTTAGGTTTTTTTTTCTTTTCTTTTTTTTTTTTTGTCTAATCACCCCAATCTAGGCTCGGTACCACAACTCTCTTTTATTAAGAGATTCGGCAGACGTTTATGTAAATGCCACCTTGTACATCCACGAATTAAAAGTTGCATGTGTAACTTTAACTAAATGTGATTGTTAATTTTTTAAACATCAGTCTGTAAAATAAAGGATAGTAAAGCATAACTAATTTATAAAAGAGATCAGTTCATTTTAGGATCGGTTAATTTAGGACGTCCAAACTGGATATGATGTAAGGAAAGTTGCGAATTTATTTTTTTAATGTGACAATGTGTAAATAATGTCAATCAAAATAATGCGTTAATTTTTATAAACATCAGTCTGTATAACAAAGGAAAAACGACGATAGTAAAGTATAAATGATTTAAAAAGAGATCGGGGCATTTAAGCATTGATAATTTAGGATGCGGAAATCGGATATGATCTAAAGAAAGCTGCGACGTATTTCTTTAATGTAAGAATGTGTAAATAATGTTAATCCAAAAAATATGGTATGTGTAACTTTTAAGTAAATGGTATGGTTAATTTTTTTAAACATCAGTCTGTAAATTAAAGGAAAAGCGGCGATAATAAAGGATAAATGATTTTAAAAAGAGATTGGTTCATTTTAGCATTGGTTAATTTAGGACGCGGAAACCGGATATGATCTAAGGACAGCTGCGACGTTTTTTTTTTAATGTAACAATGTATAAATACTGTTAATCCTAATAATGCGTAATGACATGTGTAACTTGTAAGTAAATCTAAAATTCAGTCTGTAAAATAAAGGAAAAGCGAAGATAGTAAAATATAAATGATTTTAAAAAATGCGTGGCAATTATCGACCATTACGGGCTGTGATGTTCGTTTTTATGTTCGTGTACAATACGGATTAATAGAATTTCATGGTCGCAACCAATGAGAATAAGCAGAATGTTATTGGGGAGAAATCATTATTTTCAAATAGTGAAGTGTAATGGTAGTTTAGGTGTCTGAGTGTTTAATCCAGTTAATAAGGGTGTCAGGTTAATATAATTACAATGGTTATATATTTACTCGATCCTTACTGGGAAAGTGGGAGAACTTTTCAGGTAGAGAGAAAAATACGAACTACTTCGTCTGTAGATCCTGGCAATCGTGATGATGTCGCTCGTAGGAAATAAGATGGGATTGTATTATAACGAATAAATGTGTATGTAACGGCTTTCAAAAGTTACATAGGATGGTGGGTAAAAGTTTAGACATAATAAATTTGTATGTGACATCTGTTATTGCAAACCTACCGTAATTTAGTCCAGAGGCGAATTTCTGCAATTAAAATATATAGGAGATTATTACTACTATAAATACTTAAATAAATAATAAACTCTACTTAAGTTCTAATTATTAAAATACGTTTCAATTTTTGTATATATGTGTTATATAGCAAATATATAAAATTAAAGTAGTTTATTTTTCGAAATTAAACAGCGATAATAATGTATTTGACAACTATGTATCTTATTCTGACAAGTTTTTTCTCTATTTTTCTTCCGCTATATTCGTTGCACAAATAGAACATCGTTCGCTTCAGTTTCTTCCCAAAATAACTATCCCGGTTAGGAATGTTGTTGAAATAGAAACATTTTTCTTTACTGACTTAAATAGATGTGTGAACTTACGCTGATAATATAAAAAATGTTAAAATATTTGCATTTATTTCGGTTATAAGATAAACAATTACATGTAGTTACAATAAACATTAATATATATATATATATATATATATATATATATATATATATATATATATATATATATATATATATATATATATATATATATATATTAGTTAATTGTATTGCATAACACAAGTCAAAATATTTTCGGTCTAACATCTACTTACAATGTTGTTTAAATAATATGCTTCAAGTGGCAATTATTGTTTTACATATACAAGGGATCTTTAATCAGTTATAATCAATCTATCACCGTCACCATTGTTTAAAAAGAAAAATAACGCCGTCATGATTGCAATTTACCTAAATCAACGTTTCCATTTTCAGGATTGCAAGTACGGAGATATTCACTGGATTGTTTTTATGTCACAAACATAAAACCATTATTTACTAATTTAAAGACGAAAGCTTACAGCGTTCCGAATTGTTTGTTCGTTTTCGATTTGAAACTTTAATATTAGAAAATAAATGTCAATTTACTTCAGAATTAAATTTTCATTTTTACTATTCTGTTAGATTTTTACAGTATATTTTATATATTAGATTTATCTGGCATGTTTCTTCAATTTTCCCGAGTAACGCAATTGCACGGGCCCCGCTAATACGTAATCTTAATTTTTATTTCACTTTTTTAGTTTTCATCTCTTGTCCTCATTTCATAAAACTCTTTACACTATTTTTTTTGCATTTATGACTAGTTTTCATATAATGTTGTTTCAATTTATGCAAGTAATTTTCATATAATGCTGTTTCAATTTATGCAAGTGATTTTCATATAATGTTGTTTCAATTTATGCAAGTAATTTTCATATAATGTTGTTTCAATTTATGCAAGTAATTTTCATATAATGTTGTTTCAATTTATGCAAGTAATTTTCATATAATGTTGTTTCAATTTATGCAAGTAATTTTCATATAATGCTGTTTCAATTTATGCAAGTAATTTTCATATAATGTTGTTTCAATTTATGCAAGTAATTTTCATATAATGTTGTTTCAATTTATGCAAGTAATTTTCATATAATGTTGTTTCAATTTATGCAAGTAATTTTCATATAATGTTGTTTCAATTATGCAAGTAATTTTCATATAATGTTGTTTCAATTTATGCAAGTAATTTTCATATAATGTTGTTTCAATTTATGCAAGTAATTTTCATATAATGTTGTTTCAATTTATGCAAGTAATTTTCATATAATGTTGTTTCAATTTATGCAAGTAATTTTCATATAATGTTGTTTCAATTATGCAAGTAATTTTCATATAATGTTGTTTCAATTTATGCAAGTAATTTTCATATAATGCTGTTTCAATTTATGCAAGTAATTTTCATATAATGTTGTTTCAATTTATGCAAGTAATTTTCATATAATGTTGTTTCAATTTATGCAAGTAATTTTCATATAATGCTGTTTCAATTTATGCAAGTAATTTTCATATAATGCTGTTTCAATTTATGCAAGTAATTTTCATATAATGTTGTTTCAATTTATGCAAGTAATTTTCATATAATGTTGTTTCAATTTATGCAAGTACCAGCAAATCCAAAGCTTCGCTATACTATTTATTTGATAATATCTTTATCTGATGAGAAGAACGCATTTCTTTGAAATCCGCGGATTTAAGAAATTTTTTATATTTTTAAATATTTCTTATTTAAGTATCCCGTCGAACAATAAATTCATGTAAAATATAATTTACAGTCTTAAATTGTGTTCTTCTATGACAAGCTCTATTTCATATCTTGGTTGTATTGAGCTGTTTTATTTGTTTGAGATTACTATATAAATATTAATATTATATTCGCGTTAAGTTTACGGGAGCTTTTACTTTAATTTTTACTTTTTGATTTGTGTCTATGCTTCTTTCTAGTTGAACTTTACGATTCCCTCTAGATATGTTCGATAAAGAATACTTCCTACTCTTTGCAAAATACATCCCTATCCCTTATATAAAGAAATTTGTTCGGATTTAAACACTTTCCTGATCAACGTAGTATGGAAGGATTAACGTTAGTATCTAAACTCCAATAACAAAATGAAGTTTCATATTTCTACAGATGCTCCACCTCACCCAGCATACCTTTAAGATACACTCCGAATTAATTCCCAGATAGAACAAAAGAAGACTGTAAGAAGAGCGGCTAATTTTTACGGAATAAAAACATCACATTTTGGTCATAATCCACGCCTCGATATAGAGTGAAGGAATTAATATTTTTAGTCAATTTTTCAATATTTGACGCCCGAAGGGTCGACTTAAGAACGATACTAATCTCGTGGAATTCTGACGCCTCTGTCGAAAATTTAAGACATCCATCCATCCATCCATCAATCCATCCATCCATCCATACATACATACATACATTTAAACAGACAGGCGAGATTTATATTATAGATTTGCCTGGGTGCCCTGCGTTGCCCAGTTGTTTGGAGGTGTGTGTTGAGAAAAAAAGTTGTAGTAGGCAGGCAGGCTCGAACCCTTACCGCGAAGGAGGAAAAGAACGTAACAAATGTGACGTCTTTGCTGTTGTGCTCATCGACAAACGGAAGTGACTTAGGATTAAATTAAGGCTAGACAATCGAAAAGAGGGAATAACTTTCGAACATATAGGCGAAATAATCGACCCCTTCCTGGAGAAAAATGCCCAATTGAGGGTGAAGGAATTAAGGTTTTAGCCAATTTTTCGATATTTGTCGTTCGAAGGGTCGGGCTCTTAAAAAAATACCGATCTCGTAACCTCTGTCGGAATATATATATATATATATATATATATATATATATATATATATATATATATATATATATACGAATATATACGATATAAATATATATATATATATATATATAAATGTGATTATATATATATAATATATATATATATGTATATATATGTATATATATATATATATATATAAATGTGATTATATATATATAATATATGTATATATATATATAAATGTGTGTATATATATATATAAATGTGATTATATAGATATATAATATATATATGTGTATATATATGAATGTGATTTTATATATATAATATATATATGTATATATATATATAAATGTGATTATATATATAATATATATATATATAAATATGATTATATATATAATATATATATATAAATATGATTATATATATAATATATATATATAAATATGATTATATATATAATATATATATATAAATATGATTATATATATATAAATATGATTATATATATATATATAAATATGATTATATATATATATATATATAAATATGATTATATATATATATAAATATGATTATATATATATATATATAAATATGATTATATATATATATAAATATGATTATATATATATATATATATATAAATATGATTATATATATATATAAATATGATTATATATATATATAAATATGATTATATATATATATAAATATGATTATATATATATATAAATATGATTATATATATATATATATATATATATATATATATATATATATATATATAGAATATATATATGATATATATATATTTTTTTATTACATTTTCACACCAAACAAGGCACATTGCCACTTTGGTGAAGGGGGCTACTATGCGTGGGAAACAACATTTCCGTGAAACCGAAAATATCCCTGGAAGATCAAACTTATGTGTATTTTTCATATATATATATATATATATATATAACTACTTAATTTACTCACATTAAATTAATATACGAAAGTATAAGTTTACGCGTAAACTTTAAGTATTTACTTCAAAACTGCTCAATACGTAAGTAGAGCTAGTTACTAAGTTATAAAATATATATGGCGATTAAGCTACACTGAATATTCCGCGTTTCATCCACTCTAGGACTCCTCAGGTTTATACGCGAATTTTGTGGTTGTTTGTCGTTTTTATATACACATCTTCTATTGAGATTTTAGTTAGCCAATCAGCTTTCTAAATAGAGTACACACAAAGGAACAGGTCAACCAGAGGTCAAATAGGCCTTTGTCCGATAAGTGCATGCGCATTGGCTGATAGGAAGGGCGCGGTGGATACTAGAAAGCTGATTGGCTAACTAAAATCTCAATAGAAGATGCGTATATAAAAACGACAAACAACCACAAAATTCGCGCATAAGCCTGAAGAGTCCTATAGTGGATGAAACGCGGAATATTCAGTGTAGCTTAATCGCCATATATATTTTATAACTTACTAACTAGCTCTACTTACGTATTGAGCACTTTTGAAGTAAATGCTTAAAGTTTACGCATAAATTTATACTTTCGTATATTAATTTTATGTGCATAAATTAAGTAGTTATACTTAGCTCCTGAAACAGTTGACCACTCTCAAAAGAATTTATTTCTCCACATTAAAAATAGATATGAAAGAGTTAATTTCGAAACATCGCTAAAAAAACATCCCCACACCTACCAACCATAGCTATATTATTAAATTAATTTAAAAAAAAAACCAGATGAACTAATACGCCGAATGCGATGGCGGGCAAATTTCTTCCTTAAAAATGAAAACGTAAACAAAAAAGAATCGTATGGTTTTAAAACCCCTTAAAAATTCGAAAACAGTAGACCTTTTGAGAAACTTTGAAAATGACCTTTTAAACGTAATTTAAAACTTAGAATTCCACAATCAACCTAACAATTTCCAACGGAAACTACACAAAATCGTTAGAAACATAAACAACTCTAATAAAATCTTTGTAAAAGCAGATAAAACTAGAAACTTTTATAAAATAGATAAACAAGAATATAACAAACTTATCGCAGAAAACATTACAAAAAAAAAACTACAAAAAACTAGACACAAACGAATGCGACTACATAGATATACTGAAAGTAAACAAATTACCGATAAATTAAAAAATAGCGATAAAGTTGGCAAATTGAAACCTAGAGAGCCATACATTCTGCTTAAAGACTACAAATGGGACTTTAATAATAATCCCAGCACCCGCTTGATAAACCCAACTAAACCAGAAATAGGTAGAATTAGCAAAACAATACTTTCTAGAGTAAACAAACAAATCAAACAAGACCTAGAATTAAACCAGTGGGCAAATACTGGTGAAGCAATCACCTGGTTTAAAAATATAGAAAACAAAGATAAATGTACGTTTATAGAGTTTGACATCATAGACTTTTATCCCTCGATATCCGAAGAACTTTTAACATTGCCCTAGAATTTGTCGAGGCATACACTGATATATCCTCGGAAGAAATCAACATCATTAAAAAATGTAGAAAATCAGTTCTAATAAATAACAATAACCAATGGATAAAACC
Source organism: Euprymna scolopes (assembly GCF_053919585.1). Taxonomy (NCBI): domain Eukaryota; kingdom Metazoa; phylum Mollusca; class Cephalopoda; order Sepiida; family Sepiolidae; genus Euprymna; species Euprymna scolopes. Next base: position 58,375,366 of record NC_136484.1, on the reverse strand, counting down.
TAAAATGAAAAATTCGTTTGATTTGGCGATGGGTGCCAGGGATTCTGCAGAGGCATCAGCTCTTGTGGGATTATTCATTCTATATACCCTCACAAGCATATTTGATACTACGGATATCGGCCTATATAGAGATGACGGACTAGCTATAATAAAAAAAACTCCAACAAAGTCATGGGAGATAACTTTAAGAAAATCATACACAAGGAAATGAAAAAATTAGGCCTAAAAGCAAACGTATCAGCTAACATAAAAATAACAAACTTCCTGGACGTCACGTTAAATTTAGATAAAAACACATATGAACCCTACTTAAAAGATAACGCTACTCCAATATACGTAAACCCTAAGTCCAATCACCCACCATCAATTATAAAACAGATTCCTAACTCGATCGTAAATAGACCCAGTAATAACTCAAGCGATGAAAATGCATTTAACAAGTCAACTAATATCTATGAAACAGACCTAAAAAATAGTGGATACAAAAATATCGATATCAAATATAAGCAACAAAACACCAATAACTATAACAAAATTAAAAATAGAAGAAAAAGAACTATAATTTGGTATACGACCCCATACAATCAAATGTTAAAAACAAAACTTGGCAAGAAATTTCTAGATCTTATTGAAAAACACTTTCCCGCAACCAACCCCTTACACAAAATTTTCAATAAAAATACCTTAAAGTTATCCTACAGTTGTTGCGAAAATTTAGAGAGGATAATTAAGCACATAATAACAAAATATTAAATAAAACAATGTAAACAACAACAACAACAAAATAAACAATAAAAAAGTAGACACCATGACAAAAATAAAACTTACACTAGCAGAAATAATAATAATAATAATAATAATAATAATAATAATAATAATAATAATAATAATAATAATAATAATAAACCAACCCCGGACAAGAACAACCATACTATAAATAAAAATACTAATAACGAACAAGATAAATGCAACTGTAGACACCGCACACTTTGCCCACTTCAAAATAAATGTCTAACCAAAAGCTTAGTTTACCAGGCCACAATATTTGCGAAAGAAAACCCGAATAACAAGAAATATTACGTAGGTATGACTTCCTTAGATTTCAAGACTCGATATTATGACCACAAAAGTACATTCAACAATAAGAAACACCGTATGAAAACAATGCTAGCAAATAAATACTGGGAACTCAAGAAAAGCGGACATTCGCCGGTAGTCGAATGGAAAATAATAAGACAAGCTACCACGTGTAGGGACCTAGACGATCCATGTAGATTATGCCTTCATGAAAAATTTGCTATCATGTACTTTAAAGAACCCCAACATTTATTAAACTGTAGAAGAGAAATAGCAAACAACTGTGTTCACAAGATAAAATTTATTCTAGGATAGCGATATAAAATAGTTTTAAAACTAACAAAAACAATAGAAAATAAACAAATACATAAATTAAATAAACATGAATATACATAAACGATCACACATATATGCATATATATATATATATATGCATATATGTATGTGCATATATATATTTATATATAAACTAACATAAAAAAACCTAACCTATATTTAAAACAGATCAAGAAACTAGATATCCAGGCTAAATAGAGCACACACAAAGGAACAGGTCAACCAGAGGTCAAATAGGCCTTTGTCCGATAAGTGCATGCTCATTGGTTGATGGGAAGGGCGCGGTGGATACTAGAAAGCTGATTGGCTAACTAAAATCTCAATAGAAGATGCGTATATAAAAAACGACAAACAACCACAAAATTCGCGCATAAGCCTGAGGAGTCCTAGAGTGGATGAAACGCGGAATATTCAGTGTAGCTTAATCGCCATATATATTTTATAACTTATATATACATATATATTATATAATATATATATTATATAATATATATATATATATATACAACGGGTACTTTTGCTAGTACATATATATATATATATATATATATATATATATATATATATATATATATATATATATATATATAAAGCATTCAATAGTAGTCATCATATGTTCGAAAATGAAAAATATAAATCTGCAATGCATTATCTAAATATGTATGAGAATCAATGAAATCGTAAAATAAGAATACATTTAGAATATAAGTAGTAAAGACTATAAATTATATTTAGCGGGATGACACCAAATTACTAACATCTAAATTATTATACAAAAAAATGAATTAAGACTTAACTGTAAACACATAAATAATTATCTAATTTCACATTTAAAACAAAACAAAAAAATGTTGGATCTTTGTGTAATTTTTAAAAAACTTATCGAAATCGAACCCGAGCCGAATCAAGACAACAGATTATGTACATAACACGATATCATTATTATTAATTATTTTGAAATCCTACGAGACTAAAATAACAACATTATGCCAATTTTGTTAAAACAATTTATGGGTTATACATACAAACAGAAAATATATTTCTTTTGAAAATCGTATAGGTCAGTTTTCAGTGGGTTAGATTTAGCGTAATGTATATCTCCTGACAGTTTTCAGTGCGTAATGTATATCTCCTGCTAGAAATTCTGGAAAGTATCCGCATTCTCCAACTAAAATAAAAACAATTTTACTGAATTTTCTTTTCTTTTTTTCTTACAAAAATGTTATATGCTAAACATTTTTTAAACACTAATTTTTCAATTTTTAATTTAAATGTTCAGTTTTCTACGTAAATCTAACGTAAGTTTATCCTCTCTACTTGATTTTGATTTGAATATTGGAATAAGAGTTAGAGTCTTACTTTATAAAACTCAAAGAATCAACGAACACCCTGATTATTTACAGTTAATAAGGAGTCCGGGTTGGAATTTTATGAATCCTAATATTCGGAGTCAGGGTTTATAATTTCCGACGCTACAACCCTGATAACACATTAAACTAAAAAAATAAAAAATAAAAGACAACAGACTACTTATTATTTAAGTATTAAATACGTAACTGAAGGTGAAATGTGTTTCGTAATAAATCGGTGCTTATTGGCGCTCCAAAGGTACTGTTTTATCCATTGACTGTGGACTGACTATCATCGCAAAAGCTTACATAAAAATGGGTGAAACAATAAAGCCAACTCAAAGAAATGGTAATTACACAGCGTGATGGAATTATGTTGCCAGTTTCTTCTTCCTCTCCTTGCCATCCCCAGTCGCCTGATGCTTAAATATTTATGCCTTTTCCACCCCCACCCTCATCCACTGCCAAATATACACACACTGACTCGACACTAATTTACGTCAGGTCTTTAATTCCAACACTTTAGCGTTCTTTAGTGAGAAACTAATTTGATTGGCTGTTTGATTTTTCTACGTCATGGAAAAAGAAAAAAAGAGAATTCCCAAGAGAGTGCATTGTTTCATACTAATGTCGACCAATTTTTCCATTTTGTTTTCGTTTCACTTTTAATACCATAAATGTCTTTAATTATTAGCAGAATTACTTTTCTGTGACCAATCAAATGATGTTATAACCATAATCTTGAAAATTACATCCCGCCCATTTTTGTAACCGCTATAATATATATATATATATATATATATATATATATATATATATATATATATATATATATTAAAATCGAAGATGGCGTAAATATCACAAAACAAAATGGAAACTACTCTTCCGATTTTTTCAGATTTATGTAATCATGCCCATATTCTTGCTATTTTCTTTTAAAATTAATGAGCTCTTATTCTTCTGACGAGTGAGGGCGGAAAAGATTTAAAAAATTGTATAATAATCATACGAAGGCTCTGCGATACAAAAGATGTGCTGTCAAGAATTGAATATTTTAACATTTTTTTGAATTCATTTTTATTCTTTAGTAAAAAATTTTCCCCGGTATGCCACACAGAGATTATCAAAAGTTAATTCTGTTATAGAAGCAAAACATCAACTTCAGCGTTGTTGGATTTTAAAAAATAACAAACGTAGTTTTTCATATGTAATTTTATGTTTATTTTCTAGATAAAAATGTACGTTTTTTTTTCTGTAGAAATTTCTTTTTATGACGGAATAAAATATGGCATACTGGCGTATTTTTTGGTAAACCACAACGGTGGATTGACATCTGGAGCCCTGACGTCCCCCAAAAGAATTACCGATTATTTTACGTTAAATGTATATTTGAAACTGATTTTTCACTCTAAATACTAAAATGAGTGTTTTTCTTTCCGTCAAGTTTTTTTTTTACATAATCACCTATAAAAAGAATATTTCTTTTTGAAATGGGAATTTTTCTGAAAGTGTTAATCTAAAAATTTGTCATTATTATTATTATTATTATTATTATTATTAATATCATCTCGTTTTTGTTTACAGCAAAGCAACTCAATTTAATAACCCACCAAATGTTAATAATTAAAATAAAATTTAAACTTCACAGAGGAGTCCCAGAATAGTTAACACATCCCACGCCCTCCCCATATTAAAAATGGTTTTCTAAATAGTATCATTATTTAGAAATTCGTTCGTGACAATGGTAGGGACGTTGTTAAATATTTTGTTCTTACATCGTTTTCTCATTTTGCCTACCAATCGTCGACTATTTTACACTGTTTATTTTATGAAAACTATCAAGTAGCACGTTGTACACTAACAACGAACTGATACAATCCGGCTTTGTTTAAAAATCGAAATAAATGTGGTATTGTCTTATAATTTTTCAATCAATTACAAAAATATATTTGAGAAAAAAATATACGCGGAAATTACCCGGACATTTGAAAATGTACAAAAAAAAAACAAACAAATCTCTAGCTAAATATTTATAAATCTTAAAAGAATTGGAATCTGAAATCGTATGGGACTCGGGAAAAATTTTGCTATATATATATATATATATATATATATATATATACTACCATTTCAGCCAGACGTTGCACGGGTGTTTGAATGTGTGTGTTGAGCAAATAAAAAAAAAGGAGGAAAAGAACGGGGGAAAAACCTGACCTCTTTGCTGTTACGACCACCGCCAAACCGGAAGTCACGTAGGTTTTAATTAAGGCTATACAATCGAAAGGAGAGGATTATTTTCAAAAATATCGGCGAAAATGCGACCTCCTCCTTGTAGAAAAGTGCCCAGTTGAAGGTGAAGATATTAATGTTTTCAGCCAATGTTTCGATATTTGTCGTCTGAAAGGTCGAAGTTCAAAACGTAACTTATTTTGTAAAAATCCGTCGCCTCTGTCGAAAATTTTAGGCAGACATGCAAACATACATACATACATACATTTATATATTGGTAACTAAAAATGTTCGACCCAAGCTTGTCTTATCTCTCAATACCCTTTATGTCAAATTTCAAATGTTTAGACCAGACATTGTCTAAGTAATTTGGTAGAGATCGCAGGGGTCAATTTTTTTTAACTTTGACCCCTATTATGACCCCTTAACATCTATTGTTTTGGGCTCAAATCAAGTTATTAAGTTAGATCCATGTCCAATAAACCTATATCTAAAATTTCAAGTGTTTAGACCCAAAATTGTCGGAGGAGTTTGGTAGAGTTCTCAAATCGTTGAACATTAACGGCCAAATTTCTGGCCGAAAACGGATTACAAAGATTTTCCCAAATCTCAGTACCCTGTATATCAAATTTCGAGACTGAAAATTGACAGAGTTATTGCGTGGGGAAATGTACATAGACACACAGACCCACAGACACGTTCACTTTTATAGATATATAGATATATATTGGAAGACATTTTTATAATCATGATTAAAAAATCATTCGAGGCCAGTTGACCGGTTTCGCCCTTACTCTTCTAGAATTGGATTTACCGATTTATTTTATTCATAATATTTTAAACGTATATTAAACGTATATTTTAATATTTTAAACGTATATTTTAAAGGTATATTAAACGTATATTTTCCCTCTTGGGCTGATCTAGCCCAAGAGGGAAAATATACGTTTAATATACCTTTAAAATATTAAAATATACGTCTAATATACGCTTAAATATACGTTTAAAATAAAGGGTGGTAACGGTTGGAAAAATAATATGAAGAAACTATACATCTAAAATATATCGAAGTATGATTTATGTAGCATGATAGAATATCCTAGAGGCTAATCACGTTCAATACAAAAACACTTTATATATATATATATATATATATATATATATATATATATATATATATATATACGGTAGTCGTTCCAAAAGTCATTTTTTTAAAAAACTTTTTCAACCATCACTGAGTCCAATATAATATAATAAATACGAAATCCGCATTAATCAAAATATCATATTTAAGCATATTTGACAACCGCGCAATGCCGGGCGCCCTGCTTATATATATATATATATATATATATATATATATATATATATATATATATATTGTTTTAACAAAAACCAAGACTACAAAGAATGGGTTGATAGCAACAAATAGTGTATTTCATCGTTAGTTACAATTGTTTCAAGACTATTCGGACAAATGTAAACATTATGCCTATGAAAAATTTCACAAGAACAGCCTTTCTCAGATTTATTTAATAAAAAACACTTTAACAATTAAACATCATGGAAACCGTTCCCCTTATAAGGAAAGCAAAACAAGCAAAAGTATTTTACCTATATCAAATCCTTGCAAAGTATTTTTTAAAGATTATATATATATATATATATATATATATATATATATATATATATATATATATATAAGGTGACCCATAAAAACACGGGGCCCCCAACTCTAATTAGGCCCGTTTCTTAGTGTTTTGTCTGAATGAAATGAAACTTTGGTCATAACTAGTTTATTATAGTCAGAGCATCACATCAAAACACTAGGGTCTTTGGCCATTTTTTCTCCGTTCTGCAGCATATGTTCTAGATGGCCTCTTTAGCTTTTGTTTTTTGTGTCACCCTGTATATATATATATATATATATATATATATATATATATATATATATATATATATATATATATATGCAGTTGTTTCAGCTATTTATACGCATTTCATTGAATAAGAATATTTTCTTTTTTGTCGATCCGAATTCGAATTAACATTTTAGTCGTAGTTGGAAATAAACCAAATGTTAGTGTTGAATTAAAATGTTAGTGTTGAATTTTCGCCAAAAAATAAACAGTTACAACGATAATCCGGTAACGCGTGCGTGTGCTTATAGTGATGAATATTTAGTTTTGTTAATGGGTATTAATGAGTTCAAGATAAGAGGATTATGTTGGGCATTTTAAAAGGCATTAGCTGTTTTAGAAATTTAGCAGGCAATTGCGCAACAGACAAACACTAGTATAACCTAAGTATGTACAAATATAACCTGTCAACAGAACTCAACAAAAGTAAATATGGGCTTCTGAGCCATTTGCGTACTCACAATCGAGCAATATCATCTTGCAAGAATTGCCAGTGGACATATCAAATCACATTCAATTGAACAATGAGATAGCTAGTGAATGTTTGACATCCGATAGGATGTCTCATCCTCAGCTTGAACAAACTGAAAAACAATTGGGATTTTTTTTCCTAGCTGTAGAAATATCGATTTATCAATGGCCGACAACCATCTTATCTGAAAGATAATTACCTTTATAAAATGTGTCTATTGAACATACAGTTCTTTATGCTTATTTTTATTTATAGTTTATTTTCACATGCTCTTTTGAATTATAGATTTTATACAATTATCTGCGCCATTGTGTTTTCTTCTTTCTTTCTTTGGCGTGTTGTTATTTATTGGTAATATCTCTGTAACATGCAACGGAGTTTCGAAACGGATAACCACTTTTCCTTTTTATTATTTTATTTGAATTTTGAAAATTTATAAAGTATTAGTATTAGAGACATTTTAGAGCATTTTCACCGTTTTAAAAATTAGTTGCTGTTTAGGGGCTCTAATATTGTATGTATGTATGTATGTATGTATGTGTCAGGTCATGTCATATGCTACTGGTACCATGTAACCCAGTACTACCTGCCTCATGGTCGGGTCACCGGCGACTAAACTGGTTCCCCCACCAGACTTGTTTGGTGAGGAGGGCGGCTAGTCTCCCTGGAGGATTAAAAACAAGACCTTCCAAAGGGCGAATGAACTCTTTTTCTGGGTCAACGGCCAACTAGCACTGTGTATATTTGTGTGTGTGTGTGTGTGTGTGTGTGTGTGTGTGTGTGTGTGTGTGTGTGTGTGTGTGTGTGTATTGGGGTGGAGAGGGCTCCCGTAAGCCGTGGTGAAGGCAACCTTTCTAGGAGAAGCAAATCTCTGATTTAAAAAACCATAAAGCGGGAGACCAGTACCCGCATTAAGCTGGTCTGCAGTTTAATTTGTTGCTGGCTATCTTGCTCTTGCTTGTTGCTGGATCTCAACATTTTGAACCGAGAGAGAGACTTAGCTGTCGTACAAAGCTAAGACTCTGTAACATCATCTTTGTATAGATACTCCCTCAGGCATTTGGGCTCATAGATTTTAAATTTTTGAGGGAGTGGCACTCGTCTTACAAGACGTTGCAATCATCATGTATGTATGTATGAACCCTTTTTCAGGGTCAACGGTCAACTAGCACCGTTTGTGTGTGTATATATATGTGTGTTGGGGTGGAGAGGGCTCTCTTAACCCGTGGTGAAAGAAAACTTTCTAGGGGAAGCAAATCTGATTTTTAAAAAAACAAAGCGGGAGACCAGTACCCGCATTAAGCTGGTCTGCAGTTTAACTTGTTGCTGGCTATCTTGCTCTTGCTTGTTGCTGGATCTAAACATTTTGAACTGAGATTTAAATCATTTAACTGTCTAGCGTTATTCACTAAGGACTCGTGGATATAAAAATTTAAAAAATTTTACGCAGTTAAACCTAAAAACGTATATTTAATTAAGTTTCTAATTTTCTCATTTGACCCTCTTTGCGGCCACTTTTCCTGGCTAAAACCCAAATCGAACTCATTCCACAAGTCAAAACACCCCACTTTTTAACTTCAAGTCTGCCAACTAAAAATTGACAAAATAGTAGAAATCGTGCCACACCATGCTTCCGAGGGAGGAGGCTGGTGAATATGACAGCGTGACGTCATTACCAGATCAACATGCAGGTAAAGGGTGTCCAAAGTTTCCTGTGTTCAGCCACGTTGCCAGAAAAAATATTTTTCGTTGCCTTAGAGAATGTAATTTTATGAAGGTAGTCCAAACGTACATGTTTTTTTTTCTCTTAAAGTGAAAAACCAATTTTCTATTTGGATAATTATATAATTGCAATTATTATAATAAGAATTGTTTGAGTTTTATCTTTCTTTATTCATAATTCAGTTTTATCAATATTAGATTGTATATTGCTTTAAAATTACGTAATTTTACATGGATAATGTTTATATTTTGTATTGAATAAAGTTCAGTTTCATTATTAATCGAATTGGGTTCCTTTCTGTTGTTTTTTTACATGTTTAATGCTCGTTATAAAAATGCCCTCATATGGTATCGGCAGTGACAGTTTGACAAATCTTACCTACATTGCCTGCAGGCATTTTTCAGTTAACAGGCCTTCTGTATGTATCTCGGTGGTCGTGGCCACATACGCAGAAAATATAATTTATAAATAAATGCCCCGCGCGCGCGTGAGAGAGAGAGAGGAAGAGAAACAAAGCGGTAGAAAAGTTGTTTTTTTTAAATATGAACGACTGCATAAAATTACATGAACATCAATGTTGTAAAGGGAACATGGGATGGTTTAGCTTGGTGATGCATCATCGGAAGTGTTAATTTGCTCCTTATCGTACCCCGGAAGAATAAAACAGGCGACTATGTAACTCTTTTCATATCAGTTACTCAGATCAACCAGCGTATCCGCTACTACACCAAGGTGTCTGTGGTAACCACTTGCGACCATCCTTCCCTGAGCAGCGAAAGCAGAACACTATAAAATAAGATGCTTAATCAGGAAAATATGTTTATGATCACGTACTTACCAGTAGTGTTTTAATTTTTGATTTTCTACCCACCCACACCGACTTGGGCAATACGAAGAATATGGTAGTTCGTTTATTAGTTTTAAATTTAACATACAAAAAGCAAGTGTGTCATTCATTCGCTGTAGATGTAAAAATAGCCGATCTTTATGTTATTACGATTTCTTTTTAGCCTTATGTACGACCGGTGTGTGTGTGGGGGGGGGAGTCCCTGGTTTTGTCTGTAAAATTGTCTTGTAAAATAACCTTAAATATATTATAAGTCATGCAGGTTTTGTATTTATGATGATATGGCCAATTCTCTATTGAATATTATATTGTACCTAATCTATAATAGTGATTTCGAAAGTTTAAAGAAATGACTTGGCTACCATCAGCTAGAATCGAAGTTAAAACACTTAGCGCTCCAGCCGCGTTTATTATTGTTTTATCTATTGACAGATAGATCAGAAAGATTTGAAATCAAACTACTTCAATATATGAATAAATTTACGCACGCGTAAAATTAAAAGAAATATTTTAGCAAGTTGAAATAAACATTTTGTATTTCACCTTTCCGACTTCTGGATATGGTATTCATATATCCAAACAAACATTTTACTCGTTATAAATCATTCTTGATTACTATTTTCTTGTTAATTTCAGTGTTATCAGTAGTTTAAGAGTTTATCGGTTAAATATTTTCACACACACATAGATCTACTGTTTTTATTTATATTACATTGATTATTTATATTACGTTGTGAAAGCTATTTTTTGTAAAAATATGTATCAGTATATAAAGATATACACGTTTACAAGTTTTCAGTTCGTGGGTGAAGAAAAGGATATAATGCTGCTAATTGTATCGTGTTAAGCGAACATGTTTTACTTTAAACTAGCAGTACCCGTTAGCCGGCGTTGCCCGGTGGAAGCGTGTGCCCCCTCGAAAAAAAGTAAAGTACGGTTGTTGTTGTTGTTGTTGTTGTTGCTGCTACTGCCCACAGGTGAAAAAAAAAAAAGAAAAAACTATCCATTTAACCGTTAAAGCTGTGGTAATATTGACTGGTTACTTACCGGCCTCCGCGACTAAAAATAGTCTCAAAGTTTTATTAAGAAGTAGAAATTTATTTAAGAACAAAAACATGGAATCCTATCTTAAAGGAAAGGAAACGAAACTTCTTCCGTGTATTTATCATGTATTATTTCTTTCATTAATTACTGCAATACTTGGTTGCAATTATGTCACTTATCACCGAAAAGAAAAAAAAAATGAAAAGAAAAATAAATCCCAAAATAAACAAAAAAGAAAACACCCCGAAAACATTTCGTTATATTTCGATGATAAAACAAATAAAAAGGAATAAAAAAGAATAAAAAGGGGAAAAACAAATAAAACTGTGAATTCGATAAATAGAAAAAAGCTAAGAAAAACAGAGAAAAATACGAAAAGTTATACGTATTTATCGAAAAAAGAGCATGGAAAAATATAAAAAAGAGATAAAAACAGGAAAATAAAGAAACTAACGTAAAAATTAACATAAATAACTCTGTGTAAATGTTAAAACTTCCCCCCAAAAATAAAATATAAATAAAGCGATCCGTTGCATGGGCTCGAACGTTCAACTCGTAGGTTAAAACGCAGACCCTTTTGTCCATTGCTTCACGAAGACGTCATCAAATAACGTCATGTTCTATTCTATTTTGACCAATTCAAGGAAGACCGGTAGACGCGCATGCGTGGTTGCCGAAAGGAACGATTTTTTTGTCGACCCTCACTGAATTCGTTGTTTCCAATAACGAAAATAAGCAAACACGTTATAAATTATGAACCCCCTAACCTTCACAAGAAAGAAACGAAAACTCTTTTAGTAAGAGATTCGGTGACCGTTTATGCAATGCCCCACCCCTGTAAATTCCACAATTTACATTTTTTTTATGTTTTATGTTAAACTCATTGATTACAAACTTAACTTTAAAGAAATATATAGATATAAATGAACAACAAAAAAAAATTTATGACTTATCGTTGGGAATCAGTTTTCAATTAGAACGTCCTCAGAGGGAGGTCAATTTCATAGACGTACGCCAGAGATTCGTTTATATTTTCACCCCATAAGTTTTGACGATCGATCCAACAATATTTTTTATTAAATCAAATAATTAATGGAAGAAAGCTTGAACGGTTTAGAACAAAGCAACGGTATTTTCATTAGATGTAAACATCACTAGAGGATAACAAACCATCCTATCCGGCTTGGCAAGTAGTAAATGAGATATCTGGGCGCAAACGACCTACCAAAGCTAAGTTAAAGGCAAACACTCCGGAAAATGCATGTTCGAAATGGAAAACACATTTTGAAAAGCTACTCGGAAACAAACCAGAAGCAAAGACCAACAAATTCAGCTGATTGTTGTACAGAAACTCGATATTGAGAAGGGTGATTTTACAATGGAGGAACTTCTAAATGTACTAAAGAAGACCAAGAATCATAAAGCTGCAGGCTTAGATAACATACCTCCTGAAGTATGGAAGACAGGTGGTTTCAATGACATACTTCTGAATTTATGCAATTCTGTATATAATCAAAAAATTATTAATATATGGAGGGAGCCAGTTCTTCTGCCCTTTCTCTATCCATACGTTTCACATAATCAGCCTTGGTCTCACATACCTCCACTTCATAGGCCACAACCTTAAGCATCTACTCCTCACTTCTAACCACATGCTCCTTCAACGATATCTCCTCCGTTCTAGCACAATCTTTTACACTTTTCAATCCTCTCCCACCGTCTTTCCTCTTTTGATACAGCCACGCTACGCTACTTCGAATGTGGAATATACCAAACATTGCTAAAACCTTTCTTGTTTTGATATCCATGGCATGCAACTCCTTGTCAGACCATTCTAAAATTCCCGCACTGTATCTCAAAACACTGCATTCACCGCTTTCATTAAGTTTCCTCCATACAATTTCGCATTTGCAATTAGTTTCACTCTTCTAAGATACTCCTTCCTGACTTTCTCCTTCATTTCTCTGTTCATGATGCCTACACCCTCCAACACTCCCAAATACTTATATCCTGTATCTTCTATTTCTTTCATGATTCTCCATTGGGACGCTGAAAACGTACACAGTAAAACAATACGTTTTATTGTGTTGATTATTTATTTGTAAAAAACATTTTCGGGGTTATTTATGTTGGTAGTGTAGAAGAAAATGTATGAATGTTTTTAAGAAAGGTGTATTAAAAAATGGAGAATAAATTAAAAAAAAGGAAGAACGTGGGTAAATCGCCGTTGTAAAATGCTCTTATAGTTGTCAACGGGTCAAAGTTGATTTATTTGTAAGAAAATTGCGATAGTATAGTTATAATACAGAATAGTTGCAAAACATCCCCACCCTTCCCATGTTAAATAATAATTTCTAAATAATAAGGCTAATATTTCAGTCCGCAGGTCAAATTCTGCAAAAGTAGCAATTTGTGTTTATTTGTTTACGCTGTTATGGGTTTATGTTTATGTACACATGGGCAGCCGGAAGTCGTAAACCAGATGTGTGGTTACAACACTCATTACAAGGTAATTTGAGTTTTATAATAATAATAATAATAATAATAATAATAATAATAATAAATTTATAAACTGACTAACTATTCCGCTAATTAATATATCATTTATATTAGCAATTAAGTACGATATTTCTCGTTACGAGTGATTAGTACGAATAAAATTCAAGCTATCAATAATTACCCGAATTTTATTGGTTTAAAAATGTGCATTGATTTATCAATGTATGGTTATATGATTTAGATGAATGGGACGGTTTGGGAAAGACATGTAAAAATCAATCGTAATAAAAAATAACACCTATTTTGAAAATGATAAGGTGATTTGTTTTAATTGGATGTATAATTTTAGTGTAAATCGTTAAAAATTAGATTTAACACACACACACACACACACATATATAATGTCATTCTTTACTTCCCTATTTAATAAAATATTAACCCAAAACTGGTCTTAAGATAATCGATATTTTGTAAACATTGAAGCCACCATTGGGCGAATACGAAACTAAAAATAACCGTAACGCTACAGCTAGGTTGTTCTGACCATATTATAAATCTATCTATATATATATATATATATATATAAAAGTGAAAGTGTCTGTGTATCTGTGTGTCTGTGTACATTTCCCTACGCAATAACTCTGTCAATTTTTAGTCTACAGACTCGAAATTTGATATACAGGGTACTGTGATTTGGGAAAATCGATATGATCGGTTTTTGGCTAGAATTTGGCGATTAAAAGGTCTTTTGAGAACTCTACCAAACTCCTCCGACAATTTTGGCTCTACACACTTGAAATTTTAGATATTGCTTCCTTGGACATGGATCTAACTTAATAACTTGATTTGAGCCCAAAACAATAGATGTTAAGGGGTCATAATAGGGGTCAAAGTTTAAAAAAATGACCTCTGCGGTCTCTTCCAAATTACTCAGACAATTTCTGGTCTAAATATTTTAAATTTTACATAAATGGTATTCAGAGATAGGGCAAGCTTTTTCATCAGTTTGGGTCGAAAATTTTTAGTTACCAATATATATGTATGTATGTCTGTTTGCATGTATGTATGTCTGTTTGCATGTCTGCCTTAAACTTTCAATAGAGGCGACGGTTTTTACGAAGATCAGTATCGTTTTAAAGTTCGACCTTTCATACGACAAATCTAGAAAAATTGGCTAAAAACATTAATATCTTCCCCCTCAATTAGGCACTTTTCTACAGGGGGGGGTCACTTTTTTCGCCGATATTTTTGAAAGTTATCCTCTCCTTTAGATTGTCTAGCCTTAATTTTAAAAGATATTTCTTCCGGTTTGGCGGTGGTCGTAACAGCATAAACGTTAGGTTTTACCCCGTTCTTTTCCTCCTTTGCGGTACGGGTTCGAGCCTGCCTTCCTACTAACACTTTTTTTTGCTCAACATACACATCCAAACACCCGGGCAACACCGGGCTGAAATGCTAGTATATCTATAAAAGTGAACGTGTCTGTCTGTCTGTGTACATTTCCCTACGCAATAACTCTGTCAATTTTTTGTCTACAGATTCGAAATTTGATATACAGGGTACTGAGATTTGGGAAAATCTATGTGATCAGTTTTCGGCCAGAAATTTGGCTGCTAAGGGGTCAAAATTCAACGATTTGACCTTTGAGAAATCTATCAAACTCCTCCGATAATTTTGGGTCTAAACACTTGATTTGAGCCCAAAACAATAAATGTTAAGGGGTCATATTAAGGGTCAAAATTTTAAAAAATTTGACCTCTGCGGTCTCTACCAAATTACTCAGGCAATTTCTGGTCTAAACATTTGAAATTTTACATAAAGGGTATTCAGAGATAGGGCAAGCTTTTTAATCGATTTGTGTCGAAAATTTTTAGTTACCAATATATAAATGTATGCATGTATGTTTGCATGTCTGCCTAAAACTTTTGACAGATGGGACAGATTTTCTCAAGATCAGTATCATTTTTAAGTTCGACCTTTCAGACGACAAATATCGAAAAAGTAGCTAAAAACATTAATATCTTCATCTTAAACTGGGCACTTTTCTACATGAGGGTCGCTTTTTTCGCCAATACTTTTTAAAGTCATCTTCTCCTTTCGATTGTCTAGCCTTAATTTTAAAAAATGTCACTTCCGGTTTGGCGGTGGTCATAACAGCATAGACGTCAGGTTTTTCCGCGTTCTTTTCCTCCTTCGCGTTACGAGTTCGAGCCTGCCTTCCTACTATTACTTTTTTTTTTCAGACACATCCAAATACCCGTGCAACGCCGAGCTGAAATACTAGTATAAAAATAAAATTAAAAATTTTTTTTAAAAAGAATTAATGATGTGAAATAAAGAAATATAGAAATCTAATTTAGGAATTCAATGAATATTATTATTAAAAGATATTAAATGGCTACGGGTTTTTGTGGAAACTTCTTATGAGAGGTTTATAATAATGATACGAAAATTAGGTGATATATTAATATTTAAATATGCTCCTGACAAAGGACGCATCCATGATAAATGTTTTCGCATGCTTCATTTCCTTTAAGGGAATTATCTTTAAATAATGTTCTATTGTTAATGTGTTTTTTATTCAAGAAGTCTGATGAAAGGCTGGTTATATGAAGATTTTCAAACGACATAATGCTTGAAATTGTCCAACCGATATTGAAATAATTGTAACTTACAATGAAATACACCTTTTGTATATTAGTTATACGCTAATGGAAGTTTGTGGTAGTAAATAAAAACTATTTAAAAGATAAATTGAAATAGCATCTTTTATGGGGGGGGATATTTATTTTCGTAAGTAAATACGTGTTTTTATTGAAAGTTAATTTGTCTTGTATATGATTCTAGTTTTGTAAATTATGCTTTAAGAGCTTTCGGTATGCTAGTGAATTTAATTAACTCTTAGCCTGTTCGATCCAACATCAAAATCGCGGAAAATAGACACCTACATGTATCACAACATATACACGCATGCAGTGGAGGCAGATTCGAGATAATGCCCATCTTCCAAACTGACAACTACTTCTACTTGCTAACTCAAGAAAAAAATTTCATAACAAAGTTTAACCCCGCCTTAAACGTCTCTCCATAATTATACACATAAATAGGCAAAACACAAAATACACTTACACGCATGCATGCATGCTTGGGTAGGTGTGCACCCTCACACACGAAACAAGAAAAAAGCACAATAAGGCACACGCACACTTTCGCGGGTGCGCGCGCCCATACCCAGTACAGTACCATTTCTCTTAACTAAACAAACAACTAGAAATTAAACGTATGTATGTGTGTGTGCGCGCGTGTGTGCGTGTGTATATGTGTATGTGCGTGGGTGTACACATATGATTGTGTATGCGTGTGTGTATAATTATATATCATCTGTTATCTATGCTACATCTTGTTTGTATATATACGTGCACTTATGTTTGGGTGACCGAATCCATGTATGCATATGTGCATGGATTGGAAAGGAAACTCCAACCAATATATACATAAGGTGGGATGTATGAATATGTATGTGTGTGTGGGATTGTGAATGCATGTGCCCATATATGTATATATATATGGGTGGATGAGTGTATACACATCCGTATGTATGTGTGTATGCATGTATATATACATATGTATGCACATGTATGAGTGGGTAAATGTGTTCGTGTGAATATGGATATACGCGTATGTGTGAGCCCCTGAATATGTCTGTGTGTGTGCATGTGTGTGTGTATGTGTATGTGCCTACATAGTATGTGGGTGTTTGTGAGTGTATGTGCACATATATATATGTGTGTACATATATGTGTGTATGTGCGTGTATGTGTGTGTATATATATCTTCTACCTATTATTCTCCATCTTACTTGTGTGTGTGTGTGGGTGCGTGTACATATGTCTGAATGATTAAGCGCATATATACATGCGTGTTTTGGTAGGAAAAAAAAGTGTATATATATATATATATATATATATATATATATATATAAAATAAAAAATAAAAAAATAAAAATAATTGTTAGCGGTGGATGTATGCGAGTGCGTGTGTGAGTGTGTAGGTGGGTATGTATATGTGTATATATGTATGCTCCTACATATATTTCTATGTATGTACGTGTGTGTATGTGTGTGTGCCTGTGTGCGTGTGCATGTGTACATGTACATGAATATATATGTATGCGTATGGGATTGTGTGTGAGTGTATGCTATACATGGGGAAAGAAAGTCTTTAAAAAAGAACCCCAAAGAAGCCATAAAAACCTTCACCATATGGACTAAAAAACACTCTTTGAAACTAACTTTGACCGGTCACAGTGAAACACTTAAAGTTGGAGACAGAACGTCTAAACACTGAACACACGCATCGCACCACTATGAAAAACATATTTAATATCAGCGGAGGCATATCCACAAACTCCCATTTTAAAGAAAAACTTTTTACGAAAATATCTGAAGAGAGCACACCCTAAGCTCGAAACGCGTTATAAAAATATTTTAAAATAAAAATATGATGAAAACCTTTAAAAAAAAACCCACAATTGTTGATGGCTACACTCTTTTAAATATACATTTTTTCTCTCGTTGGAACTACACAACCATCACTTTAAATATATATATATATATATATATATATATATATATATATATATATATATATATATATATGTATAATTATTACAATAATTATATATATAATAATTACAATATTTTTTTTTAATCGGGGCCCCACCACGGTGCATCAGAAGGTTAATATTTAGCATCAATTGTCGCAGTGCAGTGAAAGTTTAGTTCATTTTAAGAGCGAAATCGTTAAAGTTATGTCTGTTATTTCTTTTTATATACGTAATCTTTGTTGAAGTTTAACAATCGTCAATTATTTTTTTCTTGATTTTAGATCGTGGCTCGTCGTTCGCCGAGCGGACCAATGTCGTTTGACGTTAAGTTTACAAGCGAGTGACACGAGTCCTTTTATTGATCAATATAGATTTTCTTTTTTTTTTTTTTTTGTAAATTCTGACGTTTATAATAACGATCATGAAACATTTTGAGGTTTTACTTTTGATGTAAACCAATGTGTGAAAACGTTCGACTTAGCGAATCCGCATTTCTTCGAAATCAAAGGGGGGATAATTCTATACATCGACACAGTAAATGTAATTTGTACATGATTGGAAAAAATAGGTAAAAGTACAAAGCGGTTAATACTCGAGAACTTGCAAGCAAAAAAGTGAACACATAATTTATATAAAACGCATTAGAATTAAATTTTCTACCGAACCCGCTTAGTTTTCATGCGATATTTTAAACGGTTACAGCATAGAACAGTGAGCAATAAAGAATTCGTAAATAGAAAAACTACCGAGAAGATAGATTTTATAGAAAAAGATAAGAAAAGAGAAAATATCTCGCAAATCATTTCCATACAATAAACTAGTAGGGTCGGTAGAGAAGTTCATTTTAATGTGTTTTATATAAATTGTGTGTTGTTATTTTGTTTGGCTTATGGATTCTCCGATGTTAACTATTCTGTATTTTCACGGAAAAAATATTATTAGGAAACTACGTAATTTGGAAAACAAGCGTTCTGTGTTTGTTTAAATTTGGGGAAGCGTGGCGATTGAATAATGCCAGGTACAAAATCTTTTCAGGTGTCGACAGAATTGAGCTATCAAATTATACAATACGACTGAACAAATTGAAAGTGGAAACAGCAAAGGAAATTAATAGATATGGTATTTAAAATGTTTGCAAAGTTGCCAGCTACAAATTATTGATACCGGACAACGTCGAATATCATCGCAATTTAATCTCTATAACGATAAATGTGGATTTCTGTATACTTGATTTTAGTGTTGTAGACTCAGTCCCCGGCAGAAACAAAGAGAAGAAATGGAGTCTGCAAGATGAGGCAGAATGGGACTTTAAACAAATATTTAAATAATGTGCGTTGTGTCAGATGTCACGCGGTTGTTGTTATTTTGTACTTGTTAAAATTAACGCTAGAATCCGAACATCAAGCTTCATTTAAGATCCAAGTCCGTAAAGACAACTTGTCACGGCTATTTTAACGTAACCACGGCTATTTAAACATGACCTTAAATAAATCACAAGGCGACACATGTCCAAAGTCCATTTTATTTATCACCGTGTTGATCAGTGACTTCTAGCCTTGATATGGGATGGGGGAATATGGTATGCAATTGAATCGTATACTGGAGAGGTCAACTTCTCTCTTACTAGTATTTAATTTTACTAAAGAGTTTTTAAACGGGTGCTACATAAAAATAAGATTTAATAAAAAAAAATAAAATTCCAAGTATACACACACACACACATATATATATATATATGAAGGATTTTAATAGCACTGGGGGAAATGCCATTATTGAAATTGAGGACTTTTTTTAGGGGGGGCGTTTAATCGATAAGAAATACTACAAAGTCTGAAAATCTAATCTCCAAAACCAGTATGTAGTTCAAAATTATTTGAGCCGAATGAAGGGGGAAAAACGTATGAAAAAGAGGGATAAAAAGAATTAAATTAACGAAGATATCTTTCGGCCGATTCTTTTCAACTGTAGCATCGGCGGGTTTAAGAGATAAAAAAATAAAATAAAAAATAATATCGAGGTCTAAAGACCAAAATTAACGAATGAGGGGGTGAAATTAATAAATGAAGTTTGGAGAGACGGGGAAGCATTCTCAAACTACACCCATAAGTTCTAGATTATGGGTGTGTTCTTTTTGCTTACACAGAGTTGGTTTTCGTAAAATAATCGTGACCGCTTCGAGAATTTTCAAATGTATTCTCGAGCGGGCTCTGTGTAAAATGGAGAATGCTCCATCCGTGTAACCTCCAGTGCAGACTTGACACTTTAATAAGTGTTCACCAATGGCCGAACTATGAGTATGCAAACGCCATATATATATATATATATATATATATATATATATATATAGAGAGAGAGAGAGAGAGGGACCGATAGATAGATATATATATGTATATATATATATATATATATATATATATATATATATATATATATATATATATATATATATATACAGTAGGGAAAATAAGTGTTGGACACATCCCATTATTCTTTATTTAACACATGTTTTATGCAGCGAATAACGCGAAAATTTAACAAAAAATAGTTACTAATTTAACAACAACAAATAACTTTAGAAATTGGAACCTTTTAATGCATAACAAAAATTATATAATAAAAACGAGAATAGCCGGAAAAAAGTATTGGACACATTGTTTTAAATTATATTTTATTATTATTTTTTATAAATAATGCTGGAAATTGTTATTTGCATTTTAATTTGCCGACACTATTATACGTTTTAGAAGTTTCTCGATTGTTGTAGACCATACTATACGTCGTTGGAAAGTATTGGAACACGTTAGTCACCAGAAAGTCATCACACGTGAAGGTTCTCAGGATGAGTAAACGTAAAGAACTCTCTCAAGTCGTCCGTGATAAGATTATTGCCGAGCACAAGAATGGAATTGGTTATCGGCGTATATCTGCTCAATTCAAAATCCCTGTAAGCACCATAGAAAACCTTATTAGGAAATGGAAGGTGCATGACTCAACCGTGAACCGTCCGCACACCGGGGCTCCTTGCAACATGCCGGATTGAGCAGTGAGAAAGATTGTACGAAAAGTTCAGCAACAACCGAGAACCACACAAGGCGAACTTCAGAAAGATTTGGAAGAAGCAGGGATAGTAATAACGAAACCAACGATTAGTAATGTACTCCGATGCAACGGTCTTAAATCGCGTACACCTCGAAAGACACCATTACTAAAAAAATGTCGTCTGGAGTTTGCAAGAGACCACTTATTGAAAATAGATGATTACTAGAAGAATGTGATCTGGTCCGATGAGTCGAAAGTGGAACTTTTCGGGATTAACTCTGTACGTCGAGTATGGAGAAGAGATAGCACAGCGTACGATCCCAAGAACACCCTCTCCACTGTAAAGTTTGGTGGTGGAAATGTCATGCTCTGGGGTGCTTCTCTTCAAATGGTACTGGGCCACTTCATATTATAGATGGAAAGATGAATGCAGCCAAATATCGAGAAATTCTTGAAAATAATCTCTTGCCTGCTTCCAATGCGTTAGGTATGCGACAGGGATGGATATTTCAACAAGATAATGATCCCAAATATACTGCTAAAATAACCTCCGATTGGTTCGTACAGAACATAATAGATGTTCTTAAGTGGCCCAGTCAGTCCCCAGACTTAAATCCTATAGAAAATCTATAGAGAGAGCTCAAAATCATGGTCCACCAGCGAGATCCACATAATATTCAGGATTTGAAGAAAGTATGTATTGAAGAGTTGGCCAAAATCTCGCCTGATCGTTGTCATAAATTAGTTTCGTCGCATAGAAAACGTCTGGAAGCTGTAATAGCCAATAAGGGGTTTTCAACTAAATATTAGATGAAATTGTGTAAGTATGTCCAATACTTTTTTTTCCGGCTATTCTCGTTTTTATTATATAATTATTTTTATGCATTAAAAGGTTCCAATTTTTAAAGTTTTGTTATTGTAAAATTAGTAACTATTTCTTATTAAATTTTCACGTCATTCGCTGCATAAAAAATGGGTTAAAAAAAGAATAATGGGATGTGTCCAACACTTATTTTCCACACCATATATATATATATATATATATATATATATATATATATATATATATATATACTTTACCTTTCACCAGACTATCAATTCACGTGAAATCACCTTTTTCTTCACCCTATTTCTTATGCTTCACATTTTGTTATCAAGTAAGATCTTTGACTTACTAGCAGTTTCATCAAATACATTTGCATGCAAAATACCGGATTTTGCTAATTCCTACCCTTTGATGAGAAGTACAGTATTTCTTCGAAATTCGCGGGAACTATCCACTTATTTAGCGTTTCCTTTTCAAATTACACATATTTTTTTTTCTCTTTTTCAAAGTGTTTTTTAACATGTTTTATTAACTATTTGCTCTTATATAGATATAGATATATAGGTATATAGATATATAGACATATATATATATATATAGAGAGATATATATAGATAGATATATATAAATATATATATAGATAGATATATATAAACATATATAGAGATATAAAAAGACATATATAGACACATATATATAAACATATATATATATATACATATATATAAACATATATATACATATATACACATATATATAGACATATATATAGGCATATATATACATATATATAGACATATATATAGACATATATATATACATATATATATATAGACATATATATACATATATATATACACATATATATACATATATATATAGACATATATAGACATATATATATAGACATATATAGACATATATATAGACATATATAGACATATATATAGACATATATATACATATATATAGACATATATATAAATATATATAGACATATATATACATATAGACATATATACATATATATAGACATATATATAGACATATATATATACATATACATAGACATATATATAGACATATATATATACATATATATAGACATATATATATACATATATATAGACATATATATATACATATATATAGACATATATATATATACATATATATAGACATATATATATACATATATATATACATATATATAGACATATATATAGACATATATATATACATATATATAGACATATATATATACATATATATAGACATATATATATACATATATATAGACATATATATAGACATATATATATATATACATATATATAGACATATATATATACATATATATAGACATATATATAGACATATATATACATATATATAGACATATATATACATATATATAGACATATATATATACATATATATAGACATATATATATACATATATATAGACATATATATACATATATATAGACATATATATACATATATATAGACATATATATAGACATATATATACATACATATATATAGACATATATATAGACATATATATACATACATATATACATACATATATATAGACATATATATACATACATATATATAGACATATATATACATACATATATATAGACATATATATACATACATATATATAGACATATATATACATACATATATATAGACATATATATACATACATATATATAGACATATATATACATACATATATATAGACATATATATACATACATATATATAGACATATATATACATACATATATATAGACATATATATACATACATATATATGGACATATATATACATACATATATATGGACATATATATACATACATATATATGGACATATATATACATACATATATATGGACATATATATACATACATATATATGGACATATATATACATACATATATATGGACATATATATATACATACATATATATGGACATATATATAC